>NC_092802.1:4677015-4829327 GCF_918797505.1 Bemisia tabaci
CGGCTTTTTGCGGGCTCTCTTATTGAAAAAATTCAAAGAGAGAACGAAATGGAAGAGTCGAAACCGCGAATCTGCGTCACCAACGCAAAAGGCAGTTTTTGCCGAGAGACCCTCCTCGAACGTGAGTGCACGCGAAGCGTCGCTCCTCTGACGTAAGGGCGTATCTCTGTTTCCGCACATGAGCCTCAGAAAGCTGGGATTTAAACCCGAAGTAGGGCTCACGTGAAAATTGAGATACGCCCTTACGCCAGGGGAGCGACGAAATGTTCCTGTACGTTGACACCGTTATCTCTGATCGTGATCGCTCGCTGACAGTTCTGAATTGGACGCATTTCTGCCAAACGGAACTATGCGCATTAAGACCTGAGCCCTGAGACCCATAAGAATATATGTATACCAGGACTCACATCATAATGCACATAGTTCCGTTTGGCAGAAATACGTCCAATTTTTATTTTCAGTGTTTCAGCTCGACGACCCTGATATGAACCAAACATTCCAGTGATGCGACTTGCTAATGCGTTTATTCCATTTTCAATTTTGTTGGAAAATAAGGGGCCATGCGAGAGCTTTAAGGGGCCAGACAGAGCGAGCGCACGATGGGGCAGATCGTGTCCGTCGCGGCGCGAAACTAAATTTTTCGACATTTTTTTTTACCTCATCAGAGGCATCTTAATCGATGCTCAGATACCTACTGATAACGAAATTACATGGGAATATCTAAAATATTCATTGTATCTGCGGTTTCCACGTAGATAGATATGCAGCATGTGGAATGTGATGAACCCAGATTTTTACAACCTGAGGCGCGCGTTGCATAGTCACTTATTTTACGGTGCACTCGTGAACCTCACACCATTATATGCATCTGACTGGTAAACTCCATTGTGCGACAAGTATTTTCGTTTTTGCAGATCCCAAAAATATTGATTTTTAGCTGCAAGGCATGAGATCAAAGTTGCCCAAAATAAGCCCTAAAAAATAAATTTTTCAGAATTTTGTAGACTGGGAAAGTGTCATTGCGGTTCGTTGCGCGGTTTTCTTTGGTACTTTTAGGAAGCATATATCCTAGAGATACCATATACCAAAGCACAAATGGTACGAACCGGTACAACCATATTTTTCGGATGCTTCTTTGAGGTGACCTCCAATTTCCACGAAAATCGGATATAGGGGTTTTAAGGAACCACGGTACACAGTAAAGTGACCAATGAAATATTTCAACACAAATTCATGTTTTAAGGGTTTTTAAGGTTTCTAATAGCATTTCTCGCTCTTTCCATACTTTAGTGTGGAAGGAAGCGGAGGGGCAGGCCGACCAAAATCAGACAGTCAAAAATTCGTAATGGTCAACAATTTTCTTGAACCCAGTAAATAATGATAATCTTTTTACATCCGTTCACACATTCAGCCTAAATAGGACTGGGTTTAAACCAATTTGGCAATGAATATGAAAATCCTACCATCACATGGCCCCTAAGTTTAGAGTAAGTTGACCGTCACTGACACTAATATAACTGATGAAATGTCAACTTCATTGTTGAACTGTAATTTATGCAATCTTGCGTGCTCCAGGGTGATGTCTCAGAGGTAAAGGAGGAATCTATATCGAATTCTGCTAATTCGATCAAACATTAATGTTGGTATGAAAAAAACGCAATATCAAGAACCGAATCGTACATAGCTCAGAATACCGTTACTTACCGAAGATAACACAGGCTAAACGCGCATTGGCGCCTACAAACCTAAGTGGATACTTCAAGCATTGTGCAATGCGTGAAGTTTCCATTTAGGTTTGTAGGCGCTAGTGAGCCTCTCGCGCTGACAGCACGCCGCTCCGCTCTGTTAGGCTTCAATATTTATACTCGCATAGTCAGCGTTTTTTAACTCATGATTTTGAAATGTTAGCACACTCTGCATTGATTATTCTCATTTAAATTGATGGGGAAAAAATATGTATCAATTTATCAAAAGAGACTAATAACATAATGTGTGTTTTTTAAATATTGGTGGTTCCGTGCTAAATTTAATGATTTCCAAAGCACTTTACTTTTTTCTTTTACATTTTGTGCTTTTATTGTGCTGCAGGGAGGTGTACGCGCAACCAAACGCTAAAAATTTGACGTATTTGACTCTATAAGATCGATGTACAAATGAGATGCACGATAGGCAGATCAAATTACCCTAGAAATCATCATGTTTTGAACGATATGTCTGATCCAGCGGGAGTTATGAATTAAGTGCCGCTACGGACAAGATCTGGCCCACTGTAGAGCGGTGGCGTGGCGTGGCGTGCTATGCGATTTATCGATTGATCTTCCAATTGGACTTATTTCCATCAAACGGAACTATGTGCATTAAGACTGGAGCCCCGAGACTCTTAAGAATATATATCGGGACTCACGTCATAATGCACATAGTTCCGTTTGACAGAAGTACGTCCAATTGAACCTATGGAAAAGAATCGACGAACAGCGTTCGCAACGAACACCTTAATGGATCGTATTCGATACATCAAACAAGTAAGATCGTATCGATCGATTGGTTCAACATATGAACACAACCTCAAAAGTCAATTGAGTAATCTGAGGGAACGGGCCTTTTTTGATAGACTTTTGATTCCTATGAGTACAAAAAGGCAATGAAAAGTGAAATTATTAGGAATCCCATCATATTCAGTTTTTTCAACTTAGACCCTAAAATTTTTGTTTTAGGTCATGTTTTACTGAGTTAAATCAAACGATACATCGAACCACTATCGAATAAGATCCAGAATAGATCCTTTTCCATAGGGTTAAGGGGGAATTATCGATAATCGATCATTCACGCCTCGCCACGGTGACAGTGGCGGATCTAGAGTGAGTTGGAGGGGGGGGGGGGCATTTGCTGATGCCGAGCGGGGGGTCTGGGGGGGCACACCCCCCCCCCCCCCCCGAGCGAGGGGCCCAGGGGGCCTCACTCGGAATATTAAGAAAATAGCCATACCCAGCTTTAATTTTAAGCAGTTTTAGCATACAATTTATGCATTATTTTAAAAATGAAAATTTACGAATAATGTACCTCTTTTAGCGTAATATTATGTTAGTATAAGGACTATTTATTTTTGCCTCGAGTACATTTTGGTGTCAAGTATACTTCTGGTTTGGTAATTTTTGGTTTAAAAACATATTACATGTGCACAGAGAGAAATTTCAACACAAGAGTTCGGTTAATACGGGAGGTAAAACACAAAATAATCCTAGCCTTTGGTCGACAATTTTAAGACGAAATGCCGCCTACTTCTCTTGAAGAAATTTAATAAATAACGAGTGGTGAATACCAACGGATACCAATATACACGGATAATACTAATCGGAGGAATGAATTCTTCCAGTATCTCCATTGTTTTTTTGCGCTAAAGTCACCGCAAACTGTACCAAAATCAACACAAAATTTGTGTTGGTGTGTGCTTAAATTCCGATACTACTCAATAGTAACACAAGAAAAAAAATATTTTTATCAGTGTAGGTGTTACGGGCAATGTAATACAGCCGATTAGTGTCGTCATTACACGGGTAATGTCGGTATTAACTAGTCCTCCTGGGTAATGTCTAAAAATAGATTAAGAATACATATTTTTGGTGATTTGTAAGTGAAATAAGGGGTTTTAGGTTTTCATAATCAAATTGAAAAAACGTGCATACTGTGGAGTTATTTATTTTCAATTTGAACAAGCTTTGTGAAGAGGTACGGAAAAATTTAAATTTATTTTAAAATTTTAAAAGACGAAAATTAATTTTAAATAATGAAGATTTAAGATGAAAGTAATTTAACGGAATTTAAATATTAACGGCATTGAAATAATTCAGTTTCCTTGGGTTATGTGTTGACATTACCCAGGAGGACTGGTTAATGCCGACATTACCCGGCTGTTACATTACCCGTAACATAGGCAACGCTTCTGCGCTTCGGAGAAAGAAAAGCCGCAAAAAACTTGTGACAAACTTGGAACATACAATCGGTTATGACGTCAATTGAATCAGTGAGTTCGAAAACACACCAACTCGGAAAAAAAATTGTTCAAGAAACACCTGAAACTGCGCAGCGGGCGGAGAAGATAGTTTAAGAAAAAAGTTTTTGGTGCCAAAGGACGAGTACTTAGAGACTTTGTAAAGCACCAAGTTGAAATCGATACACCATGTTTGATGACAGAGAATTAGGCGTTTAAAAATTTCCGAGTTGGTGTGTTTTCGTTCTCACCGACTTTCAGATACTGATTTTTCATAGTCTGCCCTGAAAACTTTAATTTTTCGACCTGAATAAAGCTTTGAATATCTATAGAACTTGTTGGTGCGAGATATACTGAACCGAAAAAAGAAAACCGCAAAATCGGATGGTCACCCGTTTCCCTTGAAATGGCTAAAAATTGGTATTTCCAATGAAATACTTCGATTTTTATTCCCTTTTCCCGTCGCTGTTTCGAGCACTTCTGATTGCAATTTCGAAATTTCATTTTGCGTGCAGATGCTTCTATCCATAGAAGTCACTAAACCGTAAAAAAGTGAAAATCGAAAAAACCCGAGTTGGTGTGTTTTCGAACTCACTGGTTCAACTGCCGGCGCTGCAGTACTGGAGAACAACGCCATACGAGGAATACGAGCATCCAAACGTTTCAAAGCGGGAAAGATCTAGATTCTAGATCTAGATCCGTATTATACAGAAGCGCTTAGCTGTCAGTCTGTGTTTAAAGTAAAAAAACAATTTTTATCGATTGATGGCGGACAAGATTTTCTATGAAGGCGCATTTCAAAGTTCAGGGAAAAAGACGTGCATCGATGAGAAAAGAACTCGCCTCAATGAAAATTTCAAAGACCAATTTTGAGAAAACTACCCTCCCGTCAAACCAATGAATTATAGAAAAAGACTATCGTCCTCCTTGGTTCCATATCGACAAGACATCGACAAGAAAAAATATTCTTGATTCAATCGGATTTAAGCTTAAATTAAGAACCAAGCCTCTTAATTTGAGCGGATTTCCTTTTGATTTTAAGCTTAAATCTGATCGAATCAAGAGTCCTTTTTCTTGTCAATGTTTTCAAGAGTCTGGACTCTAGATCCAATGTGCTTTTTTCCACAGTGTATCACAGATTAATCAATTCTAAATTCAGAGATTCAGAGAATAAATTACAAACGAGAAAAGGGGACAAAATCTTTCATTTCCTGAGGTAATTTCCAATAGTAATTTCCAATTTTGTCGTCTTTCGGTGATACAAGAGACAACACCTTTAATTAGTCGAGTTAAGAGAGAAACCAAACACGCACTTTGACCTTGAGCGGAGCTGCGCAGAGAGCAATGATGACGAGGACTGAGATGAAAAGGAGAAGCCCTCGGCGCGGTGGTCGGCATGTAACACATATTAGCGCCTACAAGACTGCATGAATACTTCACGCATTGCGTCAAACACACTGCAGTTAGCAGCAGTCGGCTTGAAATGTATAGCGCCTACAAGACCGCATGAATACTTCACGCATCGCGCCAAACACAGTGCGGTCGGCGCAGCGGCGGAAGTTAAAATTATTAAACCATATTTATGTTTGTTCTTTCATACTTTTTTTGTTCGTTTATTTTAAATGGAAGGCCTCGTCCAAACAGGGTTGAGTTTACGGAACTTGACTTTCGCGTAAAGTTCCGTGAACTTTTGTTAGTGTTGACAAGGCTCTTACAAAAAATGTGCCCAACACGAGTGTACGCGTCTCATACACCCCTCCTCTACCGGCACGTTCACTCAACGAATGAGAAGGGGACGGAAAAATACAGGCGGCCCATGGGCGGCAAGTAGGTAAATTCGGCCCTGAATCCATTACGTTTGTCGTATTTACGATATTATGCGGGCGAACGGCACACTGTCGCTCGAGTGACGTCACCTTGACGTGACATCACTCATGATGACTCGTTGGATGATTTTGGGACGGTTGCGGAAGCCGTCCTGTCAAAAGCAGCCTCTCTTTCGTCACAACTACCACGTGCTGTATGATCTCTGCCGTGCTAAGGGAGAACGCCGTATGAACCTCCTTCATGTTGCCAAATTCCCTTTGATTAAATACGAATTTTCAGGAATACTCGTGAGTGTTTTCCGTTCAATTTTTCAGATAATTTTCTTCGTATTTGGACGTATTTCTGTCAAACGGAACTAAGCGCCAATTTGAGTTCCTTTTGAGGAAATTAGAATGCCGGATAGCGCGTTCTGTGAAACGGACCTAAGCGCCATGAAAAAGCATTGCGAGTATAGGATGGAATGATCCCGACGCCCGGTTCTGCCGCCAATCCAAGCCCCCCTCTACCTTCCTCACCCTATGGCGCTTAGGTCCGTTTGACAGAAATACGTCCGATTAGCTATGAATGATTTGAAAATATCAAGAAAAAATATTCTTAACCCTCCTCAAAAATAAACAGAGGAAATTCGGCAACCCTCGAATGTTCATACGGCGTTTTTCCTTGGAAAGGCAGATCTGACCGCGACGGGGGTTGGTGGGGTGGGCGCACCATGGATCATAAAGCGCTGGTGAAACTCCCAAACCAAGAATCTCGGTTTGCTACGTTGCACACCTCTCGCCATACTTTATTTTCTGGATGGAAAACCACCCCACGTCAAGTCTTTTAAATTTCCAAGATTTTTCTCCTGTGGATGATGACTCTAGGACCAATTCAAGAAATGATGTTACTTTGTTCTCCTTCAGGAAAACGAGATGGGACCGGAAATTTGAAAACACATGGTTTGGGACTTTCGTCGTCAAAGTGCGTATTCAGCAAATTGGCAACATTGTTTTCTCTCCATTTAAATCTGGGTACGATCGATTCATTTCAAATTTCAACCACTAGGGGGTACGCTTCCTGGCCGCTATGCGACCCAATAACCCGAGAGCGCTCCGCGCCCACTAAGTAAGTCCGCGAGGCGGACAATTCATAAGTTAAACATCTAAATAGAGTGTCTAAACTGATTTCAGGACATTTTGTCAACGATTCTTTTTGTTCGCGCACCTTTTTTGTCCAGTAGTTTACGCCTACACGTAAAATAAGCAACAGTGACTTGGTCCAAGCGTTATACTTCAGTCGGTATGTAAAATTATATTGACAATATGGAAATGGAAAAATTGAGAGAGAAGGAGGTGTTGTTATGGTTGCTCATTTTCTAAATGAAATGTTATTACTTTCTCCTTTTGAATCATCTTTTTAAACTGTCATTGGTGAATATTTGGTTTTATTTCTATCCTTAAAATATTGAATGTACAATATACCTTATATCTGTATTGGTACTTTTTTTTTATTTTTTCTGTACTAAATTATTACTTCATTTTGAAAACATTTATATTTTTAAAACGTGACAAATATTTTTAAAACCTTTACCAAGCGACATTAATCTCAATGAGCCGCAGTTGTGCCGACAGAAACTGCAAAAATGAATAAAAGAGGGAAAAAAACCAAGAAGCACGCAATCTTTAGTTTTAACCCATTTGTACATTGATCTTATAGAGTCAAATACGTCAAGTTTTGAGCGTTTCATTGCGCGTACACCTCGCTGCAGCACAATAAAAGCACAAAACGTAAAAGAAAAAGTGAAGTGCTTTGGAAATTATTAAATTTGGCACGGAACCACCAATATTTAAAAAGCACACATTATATTATTATTCTCCTTTGATAAATTGATACATATTTTTTTTTCATCAGTTTAAATGAGAATAATCAATGCAGAGTGTGCTAACATTTCAAAATCATGAGTTAAAAAACGCTGACTATGCGAGTGTAAATATTAAAAGCCTAACAGGGCGGAGCGGCGTGCTGCCAGCGCGAGAGGCTCACTGACGCCTACAAACCTAAGTGGATACTTCACGCATTGCACAATGCTTGAAGTATCCACTTAGGTTTGTAGGCGCTAATGCGCGTTCCGCGCTGGCCGCCCGCCCGCCGTGCGGCGGCGCCTGAAGCAACTTTTCCACAACAGAGGTGTTGCACGGTATTATACGAAATTGAACGTATTAAGAATGACAGGCATCCTTCAAAAGTACAGATCTTTCCTCGCAAAATAAATCAAGATACTTATCGTACACAGGAAAAATCTAAGAGCCTTTAGCTAAGGCAAATATAGAGGTTTATCCGGTTCAGGTATTACAAGGTGGGAATATCTTGAAAGATAATTAAGTCCTGTTGCACCAAAGAGGTGTAGAGAGTTTTAGTGAATTTTGTCTCATGGAATTGACGCTCCCCCATTTTTACCAAAACTCTCAACTATATATATTCTCCTTTGGAACAAACAGACAAAACAAAAAAACAAGCAAACCTTCATTCTTCCAAGACATTATATATTTTCATCCAAAAACGTCGTGAGAAATTGTCGTTTGTATTTACACGTGGGCCAATTAACTTTGGGTCTCAACTGACACGTGGACCAAAACTCCTGAGCCGAAATAACGCGTGGACGTAAATTACTGGAAAAAACAGGTGCGTGGACAAACAATCGTTAACGAAATGTCCTATGACCGTCTAAACTAGGGGCTATACCTCATCGATAGCCAAAAGAAATTTTCCAAACTATGAAATGAGATGAAATACATATAAAAAGAAATAAAAAATTATTAATAAATGCTCGGAGTTATTGAATTTCAATGTTGGTGCGTGATTATGGTGCCACCTTGCGAGGCGGTTCTAAAAAAGGTTCGACCTCTCGAAAACCAACGGATCCGATTGGTCGAATCTGGTGACAGCGGTGTGAACTGGTGTCGGCGATTGATGAGACAAACCGGGACAGAACGCTAAACGGGCAGAACTTTAAATAAAATTCGCTTCATGGAAACGCTGGTCAGGGAATCATAGGACGACAAAAGAGAGATGAACTTTTGTGAGTGCATGTGCGCTGGTGCGGCCTTGTGCGCGTGAACTTGGGGTGTGTGTGAGAGGATGGGTGGGGGTGTGTGCGCGAGAGCAGAAACATTAAAGCGAACAAGCGCGGTAGGTTTAAAACAATTAATCTCAGACCGCGATGTGCACCCCCGCTCAAAGTGTTAACGCTTTAAATCTGAACCGGGAAGGATAAACAACACGTGAGGCGAGGGGTCGAAATACAGGTTAAACCCGAAAGCTTTTACAAAGTGCGAAAGGGGTAGCGCAGAGCAAGGCCTGGCGGCGGAGGGGAGGGGACAAATACGACACAATAAAAATTTTCGGTGGCGAAAACAATGACACGACAAATGAATGAGCGCAATTAACTTCTCTTGGCGCCCGTATTGTTCCGGCGCGGCAAAGTGAAAAACGCCCGGGTGTTGCGGGTTGCCGAGTTGCCGGGCGCGCAGTCAGTGGGCACCAGAGTTGCTAAAAGAAATTTCATCGAATGAAATTTCTTTCGACCGACAAAATGTCAAACATTTTCTCTCGGATTCAAGAAAAAGTAAAATACCTACCTACTTACTGATCTCAAAATCTATCACTTCAAAGTTCAAAAATACAGGTACTTTACTTATGTATTAAATATTTCCTATTTAAAAAAAGAAATACGTTAGCGAAGGAAAACTTTTAATTCCTGAAAAATAATTTAAATTTTTCAAGGATAGTTTAAGATCCCTCTCTCCCTTTTGTACCAAGAAAGAAGGATAAACTATTATGGGGTATACTAGAATTCTTTATAGTCAAGAAATTTGTTTTGTTCCAAATATGAAAGCTAACGTCTTACTTATTCCGTAAAATTTATTTTGGTGTTCAACCGGTACGGCTGTGTGATCAACCAAAATTTGAGAAAAAAAATTCTAAATTATGTTTTTGCTGTTTTACTCAACTTTCTGGGCATTTCTAAAGTTCCCTTTCACAGTTCAACACGTGTGTGTGAAGGGACTTAAGGAGATTCATAAGTTTCTAGGGTTTAATCCTGAATTCTGAGTGTTAAATGAAATTTCTTGAAATTTCCTTATGAAATTTCTTTTTTTAATCTTTCACGAAATTTCTTAACTCTGGTGGGCAGAGATCGCCCTCGGGGATCAAACCCTTGTATGTTATTGCCCAGAATCAGTGCTCCCATATTCCATGACAGTCAAAAGTTCCGGGATTCGGAAGTTTTTTGTTTCAATTTCTCCGTTCCATGGCCGAAACAATCGCCCCTATTTTAATCCCTGATTTGATAGCCGGAGCATGGATTTGCAAAAATCCTCCTGGTATCTACTGACAATAAAATTATCTCTAAGTTAAAAACTCATGTCTATAGATAGCTGTAGATTCCTGAGATACTAAATAAACAGGAATAGAAGCCAAATAATCAGAAGAAAAGTTCCTGGAATCTTTTCAGATGTTTTAAAGATGTGACGAAAAATGTAAAACATCCGGAACCTCTCGAGGTTCCGGGAAAAATTCATGAAAATCCGGAGGATCTGAGATTCGGAACTAGTTCCGAGAAATTGGAGCATTGTCCATTTTCACAGAATATTCCGTCGAGGATCGAGTCAAAATAGCACAAAATTTAATGAGTTCATACAATTTGTTTCCCCTCTGGTGAATAACTTGCGACACAAGAAATCTGCGACGATACATTTTGAGACACTTGTTTCACAATTTGCATCACCAAAATATTTTTGAATGATCACAAAATATAATGGAGAACTTGCAGGTGTCCGAAATTTGATGAATTTCTTGTTTGAATGGACGCTACCAAATGAGCTGAACAAGAGGATACCCTTGGTTCATAAACAGAACAATTATTGAAATAGCCTTCATGCACGCTCGCCTTTTCGATTCCCGTTCACATTTTTGCAGTCATGAATGCATAGCTTAAGTGCGCTCCAGCTAGAATTGTATATAGCAAATGGGTAATTTTTATAGGGGGATTATAAATAAACAAGTGGTTAGAAATGAAAACAAAATAATATAAAGTATGCAAAACGATAATCCGGGTATCGGAACTTGGCTGTTTTGAAAACGCCTTCAAATGCGGCGTGATACCTCACGCATTCCGGAGAGTTCAAATTATTGTATCATTGCGCCGTAAGAATGTGACGGCAGATGAAAATGGAAATAGCCTCCATGCACGCTCGCCTTCTAGATTTCCGTTCACATTTTTGCAGTCATGAATGCATAGCTTTCGTGCGCTTCAGCTAGAGTTGTGTATAGCAAATGGGTAATTTTTATAGGGGGATTATAAATAAACAAGTGGTTAGAAATGAAAACAAAATAATATAAAGTATGCAAAACGATAATCCGGGTATCGGAACTTGGCTGTTTTGAAAACGCCTTCAAATGCGGCGTGATACCTCACGCGTTCCGGAGAGTTAAAATAGTTGTATCATTGCGCCGTAAGAATGTGAAGGAAGATTACAATTGAAATAGCCTTCATGCTTCTTAGCCTTTTCGATTCCCGTTCACATTTTTGCAGTCATTAATGCATTTAAGTGCGCTTCAGCTAGAATTGTATTTAGCAAATGGGTTGTTTTTATACGAGGATTAAGAATAAACAAGTGGTACGGAATATAACAAAATAATATAAAGTATGCAAAACGATAAACCGGGTATCGGAACTCGGCTGCCCGAGACGTATGACGTCATGAAAATCGCAGGGGTGAAGAATTTACGGCGGAAGCGTAGTGCATCGTCGCACCGGCCGTGCCGCTTCGCGTGTAGGTTCCAGTAACGCCACATAACCGTGTATGACCTGGGCACGGCCCTTCTATCAATGAAGTCATTCTTTTTTGTCTTTTCTTCTTTTTTTGAGAGCTTGCGCTCTCTAGATGTGGGTCACAAGGCTAAAACATTAAAAACACCAGAAAGCAGTGTGTACGGGCTGGTAACATGAGCTGGAAAAGGAGAGGAAATATGAGAGGAAAATGAGCTGGTAACAGCTCAAAACGTCCTGGTTTTTTGGTGTTTTTAATGTTTTAGCCCTGTTTTCCCATGTTTCAACTCCATTCTTTATTTATTCGTATATGAGGACCTTTCTGAAACAATAGCGGATGTAAAAAATTACCTTCTAGAAACGCATTCAAAAAAATTGTTTTGGCATCGAGAAAATTTTGAAAAAATACTTGCGATGTGATCTTCGAGATCTGTACATTATGCTAGAGCCAAACATATTAAATTTTTGTGTGAACAAAACAGTTTTTTAAGCGTCTTTCTAAAAGCTAATTTTTCACACCCGCCATTGTTACATATAAGGCCTCATATACGGGCTTACGGGCTATGTTTGTGTGTTTTATCGATGTGGGTCACTTGGCCTTAGTCGTGTTAGAGAAACAGCCACCGCTTAGTGAAGGGGTATACTTCAGCATGATATTTGATTATTGATTAAGTGGGATTTAAGTTCTTGGTAAAGTTCTAATTCTGTTCTTGATGGGATAGTTGGACGTATTTCTATCAAACGGAATTATGTGCATTATGATGTGAGCCCTGTTATGCACATATTCTTATGGGTCTTGGGGCTCATGTCTTAATGCACATAGTTCCGTTTGATAGAAATACGTCCAGTTTTGGAATCGATGATCACTCGAGGATCGGAGTTTCTCATGAAGTTGTAGATATTTGTTGGTTGTTACACATTCGGGCAATGGAGAAGGATAAGGTCGATTGTTCCTATCTGCCAACAGGGGCATTTATCGTTGTCTTTGAGCCATATGCGATAAAAGTGTTCTGAAAATAACCCGTGACCAATTCTCATCCTTGATATTACATTTGCAGCTTTTCGGCATAGTATTATACGGCTGAACCAGGGTTTGGTTGAGATGGTTGGGCGGATCTCTATCCGATTGAACTGAATAGATGGAAGAGATACGTTGCGGTAGGTATTTCAGAATAATGGACCCCTAGACAAGGTTTGACCTAAGAATAAACGTCACTTGCCTTCTCTTAAAAATTTTACGTAAAAAACTATTCATGCAACGAGAAGTTTGGAGATCAACTTTTGAACGAGATATTAACAGCTTGACCAAAGTGCGAAGCCACGTATCTGCTTTTGCGAAGCTGTAGACTCCCTGCCATACTTTATTTTTCTCATGGAAACTATTCAACTTAAGTTATTTAAAACTATTTTAATTTTTCCTCTCCTTCAGCAGAATATTCTATATAATGGAGAATATGCACCCAAATTTTTAATTTCTTCATCTGAAAGTACCGTAAGAGTTGATTTTGCAGTATTTTTTATAATTTTTTTCGGTTATGGGAAATAGTATCAAAATAGATTTAAAAGTGAGAAAATGAGACTAGTGACTTCATCTGGAGGCATTTCTCATTTAAACGCATGTATTTTAGCAGATTAGATCCTTTTGTCATATATCTCCTTCAATAATTGCTCAATTTATTTATAAACAAAGCGTATCCTCGTGTTCAGCTCTTTTGGTAGCGTCCATTCAAACACGGAATTCATCAAATTTCAGACACCTGCAAATTCTCCATTTTAAGCTTTAAAGTTAGCTTCTTCCTCATTTTAAAAAATTGAAAGAAATGAGTTAACAAAAAGCAGGAAAATGTCCACAATCCTTCTATCCTAGGATTGCAGGCTCGCGGCGTACACTGGTCGGATGTTGTGTACACCTCGGGCCGTAGGTCTAAAGCGGTAGATATACCCGTGAGTTATAGGACGCGTATGCTGAAAGTGAAACACCAATAGGTAACGAGGATTTTGATGATCGAAACCCTAGATTAACTCCTAACCGTGGTAATAACGTTTTGTATGAATAAATTGAAATATTTCGCTCATGGGAGAAATATTAATTTACGTGGGTTGAATCGCACACTAAACTTCACTATCACAGTCTCAACCGTATAAAAATATGGTAACCTCATTTTTTGTTGCTTTTGCTCAGCTACAGCAAGCTTTACACACTTTGAACAACACAGGGTGGGAAAGAAACAATGCTCGATTGCGCAGTCTGCTCAGAGGCGGATCCAGCAATTTGGCAACCCTGGATTTGCTCCTTTTAAACCTATGCTAAATAATCGATTCTTGTCGGAGCACTTGGCCCCTTCAAGAATCGATACATCTCCATAGGTTTAAATGGAAAAAAGGCAATGTTGCCAATTTGCTGGATCCGCCAATGAGTCTGCTATAACCGTTGTGGTGCGCGATTTGACTAGTGTAGAGTATTGTTTTTTTTTTTTTTTTTTTTTGTGGCCGAGCAATTCAAATTTCCCGTGACCAATGTACGATAAAAAGTTATTATCTTGGCTAGGAGTTGATTTCAGTAGTTTTCGTTGCGCGAATCGTGTTCTACGTCAAATTCTGGCGAGTAATCATGTATCGGAGTGCTTTAATCCGTGCCTTGTTTAATGGTTCATTCAATTCTGAAAAAGCGAACATTTTCCTGGCGAGAATTTTCCTAGCTTCCCTCGTAAAAAAATATTTTATCGGAAGTAACGAGGTAACGATGGAATGCTCATACCGCGTCTAAACACAACATGGGCTTTTTAAGCCCCATTACCCGATGCCGTGATTATTCTAACGCGAGTTCGAATAATCGCGACAAATACTGGGCGGCCGGTGCGGCGTTAAACGCTCATTAGCGCCTGCAAGACTGTAGGAATACTTCACGCATTGCGCCAAATGGTGCAGTCGGCGTGACGCGCATATTAGCGCCTACGAGGCTGCATGGATACTTCTCGCATTGCGTCTAACGCAGAGCAGTGATGGTCAGGTGGTATGAAACGCATATTAGCGCATACGAGACTGTGGGAATACATATACAGTGCGCGCTTTATTTTTAATTTCTCGGTGTCAAGTCTACCACCAGCAGCGGTGCGGTGTACACAATATCCAACCAGTGTACAACGCGGGTTTGCAATCCTCGAAGGATCGTGGAGATTTTCCTGACTTCTGTTAACTTTCCCATCATTAAATATCCCTCATAATATTGAACCTCATCTACTGAGATGAATCAAACATCAAAATGTGCCATTTTTATTTGCAAATTTCGTGTCCGCCTCCGCCCGTTTGCTCGTTCTTCTGTGCGTCGTTGTCCTGCAATTTTGATGATTTCAGCCTTGGAGAATTCGTGTATAAAGCGTGCATGGACGTCCGGCAAGACAATGGTAATAATAATAAAAAAAAGGAAGAAAAAAAAAACAGAACGGACGAAAATGTTGCGTCAAAATGGTTTTCGATTTATTAGAAATTATTTAGGGAAATTCGCGGAGACTCTCTAGAAAGATTTTGTGTAGCTTTTTAAAAACACTGATTAAAAATAAATCATAAAATAGCTGCAAAACGTTGCAATCAAAGAAAAATACGCTTCATTTTGCGTGCAGTCGTGCACCCATCGGTTTTTGAATACACGTATAATTCTTTAAATAACTTAAACATAATTGTTCTAAAATTTTTTACGTGCAGTTTTTCGTCAGTGGTTGGCGGCCGCGTAGCGGCCACAGGCCCCTAGTTGACTATAAGTCGTTAGGTAAACCCAAAATATTTCAGTCCAAACGGAGGTAACGAGAATTTGAAGTCTCTCTTTCAAAGAAAGTTGATTACAGACCAAATCACCTAAAATTTTGATACGTCATTTCTGAGCTTAAAATGGTCAAACTATCAAGTAGATTTTTTTAACGCTTATCGAATGTGGACGAATTAAACGGAGCAAAAAAAAATATGATGCGAGTAGTTGTACTTGTTCATAAAATGTATTGTTTAGTTTTTACAATTGAGTTGTACAAAATTGTACACGCCCTTAATCAGCAATAAAGAAACTGACAAAAAATAAGTAAATAAAAAATAGAAAAATAATGCTTTTCTCTTCTTCAAGCTGAACCCGCAGTCGGGCGAACCCATTTCTTCAGCTAAAAGAGACGAAGTTCAGTTTGGTAAATCGAAGGTCTGTTTCAGTGGCGAGGCGTGAGTGAAACAAGTCTGCGCTAAAAAGTATGCTATTGAGCAAGTCGACGGTGTAAGTCGGCAATCACACAACTCGGTTTGCGACGTCATAGACTACCTGTCATACTTTATTTTTTGAACGGAAAACTACTCAACGGCAATTTTTTAAAACTGCCATGATTTTTCTTCTCTGTGCGAGGAAAATTCTGCAAAAACTTCATGGAATGATATCAATTTGTTCTCTTTTAAAAAAATAACATAGAAGCGGAGATTTTCAAGCACCGCAAACGACATATCGACGGTGAAACTATCAAACCACGTATCTCGTTTGCGGTGTTTAAAAATCTACGCTCACATTTTATTTTTTTGAAGTAGACCAAATCAATATCATTCCTTGAAATTTTCACGGAAATTTCTCCGCACAAATAGGAAAAATCACAGAAATTTTCAAGACTGGGTGTTAAGTAGTTTTTCATTTAAGAAATAAAGTATGACAGGAAGTCTGCGACGTCGCAAACCGAGATACGTGGTTTGGTAGTTTCACCGTCGATATGTGATTGCGGACTTACGCCGTCGAAGTGAATTTAAAACAGATGCCGCGGTTGGAAACAAAAATAAAGTATCTTTCACGCCACTTCTCGGAGCAAACTAAAAAAGCAAACTGCTCAGACGTATTGTTCCCCTTCAGCAATCGTGCTAAAAGCCCCGTTGCATTTTTAGGTCGCGCTAAAGTTCCATTTTATTTCGTTTTACTCTTCACTCACGTCTTCATGTGCGAGGAGCTTGATAACTCGCAAAGAGTATAACGGAACGCTTGCTTGCATCATACTTAGGCAGTACCGAGTCGTGAAAGATCGATTATCGATGTATACCCATTTGAAGCTATGGTAAAGAATCGATTTAGAAGGTGTTCGTTGCGAACACCAGCTTCATCGATCATTCTCCATAGGTTTAAATGGTAGATCAATATATCGATGGTGAAACTACGAAACCACGTATCTCGGTTTGCGACGTCGCAGACTTCCTGTCATACTTTATTTTTTCAATGAAAAACTACTATATGCCCAGTCTTGAGAATTTCTGTGATTTTTCCTCTTCGTGCGAAGAAAATTCTGTGAAAATTTCAAGGAATGATATTGATTTGGTCTATTTCAAAAAAATAAAATGTGAGCGTAGATTTTTAAACACCGCAAACGAGATACGTGGTTTGGTAATTTCACCGTCGATATTTATCGCAAAGCACGCCACGCCACTGGTTTGTTCAACGGCACGAGGTCTCCGTTCACCGATCCAAAAAACTCCATTCAATCCGGAACAAGTTGCACATGAACCAGACTTATTCAGTTCGTGGAACTAAGCTTTCAATTCTATCAATAGGTCAGTTGCACTGGTCACAGAATTTTATTTTGATGGTTGATTCTTGTAGATTAGCTAAAAATATTAGGATCAGTCCAAACCGCAACTTTCTATGTTCAGTATCAAGCGAGATGTTGTCCTTTGAGAAGTCGGGTTTTTGACGTCATCCACCGCGGTGGTGACACCCTTGGTTTCTTCCGCCTTGGTTTTATCAGTCAGGGGGACACACATCAGCACTGGTTACTCTGCGTAAAACGCGGACGAAAGCAAGGTGGAATAAACCAAGGGTGTCACTACCGCGGCGGATGACGTCAAAAACCCGACTTTTCAAAGAACGATATCTCGATTAATATTGAACGATTAATAGTTGCGGTCCGAACGGATATTATTATTTTTTGCTAATCTACAAGAATCAATCATCAGAACACGATTCTGTGACCAGCGCAACTGACCCACTGAAGAAGTCGGTTCGCTCGATTCATAGCTGATTCCTTTGAACCGAAAAGCACCTCTTGAACTTATCGATTCGCGTAACCGACATTTCCTTTTCTCCTTGCAATTGATCGCATCTGGCACGTTCTGTAGTTACTTGTCCATGTTCTGGGCATCCTCTACTGTGTCCGGCAGTTTCCGGTGAAGAGTTTCCGGGAACAGCGACGCCAAGGCGCCAGCCGTCAGTGCCACTGCGGCGAATAACAATATTGGCACCTGAGTTCCGAAATACGTTGCCTGCGAAAAAAAGGAAATATTTTACCAAGATTTTCCTTGAGGTGCTAGAAATGGAGGTGTTGCATGTGTGAGGAATTTGCGATTTGACTGTTGATTCTTGTGTAAAAGTTCGCGAGAAACACGATGGTGCTACTGCTTTTCTCTGAAATCAACTCCCAAGCTCAAGAAAAGCTCTCAAGTTGAGGCAAAAATGGAGGGGATATCCCACGCTATCCTGAGAGTCCACCTCTACATCAAGACGAACTCTCCATGCAAAACATAGGGAGCAATTACATTAGCAGGGATGCCGTGTTTTCAGTCTTAGAGTCCTCAAATAAAGTGGCAGCCCCGTCCCTTTCTTTGCATAGAGAGTTTGTCTTCATGTAGAGGTGTACTCTCACGATAGCGTGGGATATCCCCTCCATTTTGGCCTCACTTTGAGAGCCTTTTTTGAGCTTGGGAAATGATTTCAGAGAAAACCAGTGGCACCATCGTGTTTCTCGCAAACTTTTACATAAGAATCGATGGTCAAATCGCAAATTCCTCACAAATGCAACATCTCCATTAAGGTGATTCAATGGACGTCATATTTTGTAAGAAAACAAAAAGGAAATTAAGTTGATTGATGGAAGCGGTTGGTTGCAATGAACGAAGGAGGTAAGTAATGCACTAACTAACTATTGGCAACCCACGTGGGACCCTATAGTTAGTCCATCATAAATGATAATCACTCGAATTTTTTAACAGTAATCTGCAAAAGGTTACATATAATAACGCTTTCTAATGCGATTTATTGCTCTACTCCTCAATTAATATTAAGTAAATTTCGAGAATGTGCTTTTAATTTTTGTTCCGCGGTAAAAAGTCAGCGTAACAGACAGCACATTATCGGACATTTATATAATAAAATTGAAAAGTAGAGCGATAAATCATTGAAAAGCGTTATGATACGAGACCCTGTGTAGATCAATGCAAAAAAATTCGAGTGATTACCATTACCAATAAAAATATGTCCGAAAAATGTGTCGTCTGTTACGGCGACAAAACTATTCCAGTTGTCGTGAAACCACCCATGAAGGGACTCTAATGAGCCCTGCGTGATTTACGAGCTTTACTCTTAAAATGTGATTTCAGTTTTCCGTATCTCTTGCGTGCAAGAGACCCACTCTGTGATTGGAGGGACCGGTCAACTCACATTCTACGAGAGGAAAATTCCATATGACAAAAAATTAACGTACGAGAAGCGGAGTTTGCGGTGCAATCATAGATCCAACGCGACCGAGCATTGAACAAGTGCCGAGCAAGGAATTACGGAGCTCTGTTGGAAACATCTCAATTGTGAAGACGTAGATGACCGTGAACGACATCGTGATTACGAGCTTCCCGATCATGTACAAGCTCATCCGAAGCATCACCATCTCTGCAAACGAAAACAAGCAGAAAAGTCCAACATGAATATGTTGGAAAAGCGTGCCGAATAACTAAAATGTTGGACACATACCTACTATTTTCACGTCTTTGTTATTTGCATCAATTGGTACTTTTTGCTAAATTTGGGAGAAAATATTGATTCATGAACGTTGAATGTAAATTGATTTTAAAGATTCCGTCCAATTATCTTGATTTTAAGCTGATATGCGGCATTTCGTACGACCGTGATTTGGGCGAACTGCCGTGCATCGAAATCGCGCTGAGTTAATCTCTTTGGATTTCGAACTGTAACTTCTCTCCTATTCGGCCGATTTTTACAAATGAGGTCTCTTTTTATTTGTACTTTAACGGAAAGTAAGGAAAAACTCGCTAAATAGACGGAAAACAATTTTTGTGAAAATTTGGTGGATCCTGGCGTCACGGTGAATGGTTAATCGGGCGTGGAAGATAATAGGTTCGACGAGGCGACCCTCTCCTCGCCGTCTTTTATTGCCTTGCTCGAAACCTGACACCCAAAGCTGTATCGGGAGATAACTGCAGTGGTTTGAGTGGATTTCTGCAGGGGCCACGGTTAGTACATGGTATAAAGAGTCACGAGGCTCATCACTGATTGCACTTGCAGTGCAAGACGCTCATTGGCTGAACAGTTTTGGCGGGAAAGAAGGTTCTAGAGTTGAGTCCTCCGAGCGTAAGAAAGCTTCTATGAGGTTTTTGTCAAATGAAATAATACGGTTTTGACAGGAAAATGTTCTCAAGGGTTCCCAATTAGCAGTTCAGTCGGTTTTTTGGTAAGAGACCATCAGGGCTTGACAGTATAATGGTTCAAAGACAAGAAAACGGGTCTGAGGAAAAAAATATTTGGACGGCCCGTTGAATAGCATTGGTTGATCGGTGTGCTGTACTATGGTACATCCGAGTGATTTCAAAAAGCGAGCCCTAGTGGCACGCTTAAAAATGAAATTGCAGCAAAAACACGGGGTACAGGCTGTGAATAAAAACAAGCGGTGAACTCCAACGCAATACCGTGTTGATGAAGCGCGTCGTTAACCCGCACATATCAGCCCCATTAGTTTTCATTTACAGAGATTTCAAAATAGACAAGCAGCACAACAAGAGAGTTCACGATCCATCACTGCGAGGTCAACGACGCACCATGACGAAACCGTGTATTGCGAATGTAGAAAGCCATTCGAACGAGTTGAAGTTTCTTGATCTGCCTCATGCCGCGATCACACGCTGAAATAAGCCCTGCATGGATAGACAATCAAATTCCGAACCAATTCCGATCAAAGTAGACATGCTGATGACTGGTGGTCACCACTTACCATCAAATTTTGACGGGCCGCACTTTTTTGTTCAAAGTAAGATCAGAACGGAGTGCCACCATCATCATTTCCTGCCACAGGAAACATTTTTGCCAAGTTTATATTTTAAAATGAAGCAAATTAATGTGTTTAAGACTGATGACTCCCGACACTTTGATGCTACTTTGATCGGATTTGTTCGGGAATTTGATCGTCTATATCCAGGGCTTAAAGGAGCTGAATGTGGCTTGAATGTGGAAGTCATCGGTCCGATGCCTGAATTTTGCGCGTGACGCGCAAAATTCAGCAACCATCGGACTAATGTTGAATTTTTCTGAACTATTCGAGTAGATTTGATACACATCTGGATGAAAATAACTCGAATTTGCTAAATTTCAGCCGTTGGGCGATGACTGTTGACTTCCACATTTAGCTGCTAAATTCAGCGTGTGATTGCGGCATCAAGCAAAATCTTATCAGATTCTTGAAGAAAAGTGCTACGGAATAATTTAAGCGAGGAAAAGAAAAATTCTGTCGAACTCCTGAAAGATAAAGTCGATTTAAAGGTATTTTGGGGCTAAAATAACCAAATCACCGGTATTATAAATCGCGTTGTAATATTGAAAAGAAATTGACTCGATATAAATGCAATTGCGTTAAATTTGTCTTGATTTTGTTATTTTATACGTCTTTCCATGCAAAGAAGTTCATGTCCATGCTTTATTCATTCATGAATTGAAAGTAAGCAATCTACATCCCGAAAATCTACCGATTTGCCGTAATAAATCGCAGGAACTTGTTATACCAGGTCGATGTACCCACTCGCAGGCCCGCCACATCCCATCTCGGGCCCTGGTACCAATTTTCTGGCCCGGGCCCCTAGCACAGGGAGGGGGGGGGTCCGAGGGGCCTCCCCCGGGAAATTTTTGAAATTTTAAATCTATTTGGACGCATTATGAAGCTCTTATGATGGGGATTTTCCATCAATTTCTGCAGAATAATTACGCCTTTTTGTTTACTTTCAGCACCAAAAATTTTCGAATTGTTGCATTCAAAACATCTATAAATTTTTTTTGAGGGGGCAGATGATAATTTTCAATTCTATGGGGAGCCGGGCCCCCCTGGACTCCCCTTTCGTACGTCTATGGCAAGGGAGTTAAGCCATTGAAGTCGAGGATGCCCAGAAAGGAGCCTCTTAGCATCCGACAACGGAAGAAAATGAAACACAGTTGCTAAAAATATCATTCTACATATACTCAAATTCTTGAAAATCTCTAAAAAAGTAAGAAAAATTTTATAGTGCCCTAGCGTGTTTTTGAAACTTTATTCACCTTTTGCGGAATTTTTAGGGTAATTTTTTCACTTTTCCCTACGAGACAAGGGTTACACATGAATTCGTAGTGGTTTGTCACCTGCGTCACGGGCCCCTCCAGGGCCCGGGCCCCGGTACCAAGGACCCAGTATCCCCCCCCCCCTTGTGGCGGGCCTGCCCACTCGTATTGTAAAAATTGGCAGTAGAATCTGTGTTTCAAAATACCATGACCTACAGCATGCTCTAAGATTCCCAATAGCTTCTATAGCCGGCTACACAATTTCTTATAGCCTTTTATAGCCGATGGTGATTGAGCAGCTCACAGCCAGGCGATAAAGTGTATGCTAAACGTTACTAATTACGAATGCTAGGACTTAGTGAGTTTTTGAACAACTGCTCTCTTTTTGGGCCGTAGTATCTTGGTTTATTCTGCGAGAAAATCTCCGTACTTTTGATGGATGCCTGCCATTCCTAATATATTACAGTGCCTTCAGTCTCGTATGATACTGTGCAAAACCTCTGGTGTGAAATAGTTGCTTCAAGCGCCGTGGCACGCTGCGGCGCGGCAGGCGGGCAGCCATCGCAAAACGCGCATTGGCGCCTACAAACCTAACAGGGATACTTCACGCGTTGCGCAATGCGTGAAGTATCCCTGTTAGGTTTGTAGGCGCCAGTGCGTCGCCGCTCCGCTTTATGTCAGGCTCTACTATTTAATCTGGCGGAGTCAGCGTTATTCAACTCATGATTTTGAAATGTTTGCACATCCTGTATGGATTATTCTCATTTTAATTGATGAAAAAAAAATATGTATCAAAAGAAAATATAATGTGTGTTTTGTAAATATTAAGGTGGTTCTGTATCGAACTTAATGATTTCCGAAGCACACGAATTTCTACACAACTTCTTATAGCCTTTTATAGCCGATGGCGAAAAAGCAACAGCCAGGCGATAAAGTGTAAAGCCTTCGATGGGAACTATAGCCCGGCTGCATACTTTTTTATCGTTTCGTATAGCCCGGCCGTATGATTTTCTCCGCATTCTACAGCCAGCTATATGACTTTCTGTAGCTTTCTTTAGCCGGCTATAAAAATTCCTATGGTATTTTGAAACACAGCTCTTATCGCCAATTTTTACCAGGGGTAGAATAAATGATAATCGTTTATTACATGAATATCCAAAAAGAGGATGTAATTACTCGTGCAATCAGAGAGAATAAAACAAAAACATCAGAGAAATTCATATGCAACGAAACCATCAAAAATCACAAGTGGGCTCATAGCGATTCGGAACTCGAGTTATACAGTCTTTAAGCAGTTTTTTAGACCACTGCGACAATGATAATCTTCTTTAGAAGCAAATATGAACTTCTGCTATTTCAGTGAGTCAAGTCGTGAAAAGAGATGCACGGTTGTCGCTTTCCTCCACCCGATGGGACTGACGACCCAGTCAAATGCGTTTTTAAAGAAATGATCGATCCTTATCATTGCTTCATCTCCATATATTTATTAATGTGCAAATGACGGCACGCTCCGGTGACATGCAAGATTTTGTGACAAAATAATTTTTGTCCTGGGAGTCTCCAAGATATTTACATTATAGTGATCGAATGTCCAACTACTCGGAAAAAGGGCTCAGGGGGGTCGGGGGTCGGGGCGAATTTTCATGGCTAGTAAAACTTGTGATAGATGCTATTCTCGCGTTAAAGGATTGTCATGTTTGCGGTATTTAAAAATCTCCCACCCCCTTTTTATATTTTTTGATGGAGAACAAATCAGTATCATTCCTTGCACTGTTCACAGTTTTTTTTGGACAGAGAAAAAACTCAGGGAGGTTTTCAAGAATTGACGTTGAGCAGTTTTCCATTTAAATAATAAAGTATCACAGGGAGTCTGCAACGCCGCAAAACGAAATGTGGTCTGGTAGTTTCACCGTCGATTTATTCTGCCGTGCTAAAGAAAAACGTCGTATGAACATTCGAGAGTTGCCAAATTTTCTCCAGTAAAATGTTTATTTTTAAGGAAAGTCTTGAATCTTTCCTCTTGAGGTTTTCAGATATCTTAGATCTGCTCGTGAATAAAATTCTCTGAAAAATTGGAGGAAAAACATTCCAAGATCTCCCTGAAAAGTTTTCATTTATCCACGGGAATTTGGCAACGTTTATACGGCGTTTCACCTAAGTACGGTAGTATTGTGGTGCTTAATTTCGTGCCCTGCTTCGTGGTTCAGCATTATGTACCATCATCTTTATAAATGAATTCATTTTATTTACGCCAGTAACGTGACGTCATCAGTGACGTCATGCTGACGTTAGAGTGATGTCACGTTGTCGCGATGACGTTAGACTGGCATCTTATAAATTTTTTCCATAAATGAGTGTGAGTTCGACTGGACCTTGACGTGACCTCTCACACGGAGAAAATGCCCCCCTGCATGGGACCCGAAGTTGTGGTCATATGGATCTCTGAAGTTTTCTGATCACGCATCCAAAAACTTGAGGTCGAGCTGCCGAAGTTCGGGTCAGACATCTGAAGCACTTCGCTATGCACCAGAGTACTTCAGATGTATGACCCGAACCCTTCGGTAAATATCGAAGTACTTAGATGTCTGACCCAAACTTCGGCAGCTGGACCTCAAGTTTTAGATGCGTGATCCGAAAACTTCAGAGATCCATATGACCTCAACTTCGGGTCCTACGCACGAAGTTTTTTTCTCCGTGCAGCATAGCGTGAGAAATATAGGGGGGAAAACTGTTTTTGAACCGCTCAGAACGGCGCGTGCACCGTGCGCGTACACCCCTTTCTATAAAAAAGCCTTTTGCGGCCTAACATTATAACACCACAAAAAGATACAGTAATGCATATAGCCGGTCACTTTTTCTGAAGCAGCAAGCAAGAGATTAAATGGAAAACAAAACAAAAAAATAGGAACACCCTAGTAGCAGAGCTTAATTCACAGTATATAAACGAAGTATAACCGTTACATAAAGAGCGTATTTATATAAAGAATGTATAATCAAAGTATAACGGTTATATAAAATGTATATATAAAGAGCGTATTTATATAAAAAATGTATAACTGAAGTATAACGGTTATATAAAACATTTTACAAATAAATTTTATATAAACTAATTATGAAGGTTATTCACGCAATTTATAAAATTATTTGATAAATAACGGTTATACGACGGTGGTTTCTTTTGAACATCCCGTTACTTAACCGTTATATAACCATTATATGAGTGGTATACTTTCGTTAAATTTCTTTTGATATAAATCTGCTACTAGGACAGTGTGCGAATGAGCCACGCGAATTTTTCACTTCATGAAAATAGGAAAAAGTACTTTCGACGAATCGTCATTACCTACCGCCCGATGCGTGGAATCCGATTTGTAAGCTCAAAACAAAAATGAGGCCCACAGGGTGCTCTTCATTTATTGTTGCCAGATTAAGCACTGTTCCCCATGTAAACCCATATTAAATATCTCACTTTGATGGCACAACCTAGCATCTTTGTATCCACTCAAGATATCTGGAGCAACCATTGTTGCTTAGTCATTTACTTTTTAGGCAGATTTCGAAGAAATATCTACCTATTCCACACAACGCGAACTCGTAATTTTCGAGAATTTTTGCCGACAGAGCATCAGTCTAGACTCTAAAAGCCCCTTCGTTAAAAAATATAGCCTTTCAAAAGGGCACGACATATGTAGCTGTAAAAGTGGGATCTAACGCGCCTTTCCGACCGGTTTTCTCGAACTATCCTTACGATAGAAACTACGTGGGGGGAAGCCACAAGTCAAATGTGATAAAAAATGATATTTTTCGGTACTCATTTGCAGTGATATTTTTACTTATGCGAGACGCGTTTCGGAACTTACCGGAAACTTTTATTTTTTATCCATACGATACTGCTACAAAATGAGACTAAGCATGGTTCTTTTACTTCAATGAGGTCTAGATCAGGTTTCATTTTTGTTGAAAATAGGTTCATCCCTTAGTCTAGAACCTGTCAAGGTCATTAAGGAATGATTTTCAAACTTGTACAAACGTGGCCGCGGTGATACCTCTATAGACTCGTCCTGTCAAAACAGCCCATATTCATCTACCCTCTAAAACCACCCCTTATTCTGAAAGTTTCAAGTCCAAAAGAGGGTTGATATTTCGACCCATTAGGCTCGTCAGGCACAACTATTTTCACTGAAATTTTCAGTCGAAATCTACCTTTTCGTTTTCACTGTTGCTGGAAGCCGTTTTTTTAAATTCCATACCAGCATTCTTTTGTTAAAATCAAATGTGGGGTCGAACATTGTAATCAAGATGGCGACAAAAATATCAACTCGGAGGAAAAATTCATGATTGAAACCCTTTATTGTTGTCGTGGTTGGAACTAGGATCTTTTTGTGGCGGTTAGGCATCGCAGAGCGCCAGAGAGCACTGTGAGAGTGACTCTTATGTATGACAAATGTATTCCTTTTCAAATTTCAGTCTAAAATTGAAAATTGTGCAATTTGAGGCCCCCAAGGTTTAGCCATTAACATTTGATAGCGAAAACAAAAATGAGTCTCATTGTGTTGAAAAACTGCGCAAAGAGCTGGAATTCCTGGTTGTTCCCACCTCTATGGCATAATTATTTATTTTACTGATGGTTTAAATGCCTTAATATTATTTTCCCTTGTATCGGAATCACGTGGTAACGCTGCGGCTGGGTATGCGTTTTATGGTCAATTCACCTAAATGAAAATTTACTCTCAGTTTCAAACATTTCTGAGTCGGTTGAGAAATATTTTATGAAAACTGATTGATTCCAGGTGCGATGACTCTCTTGCAAAACATGTGCAAAACTAACGAAAAGAAAGGGAAAAAAGACACAAACCTATTCCCTCCCCCAAAAAATATCGGATGCATGTATGCCGACGGTTCAAATGTTGTTGTCATTTTTCTTATTTTTTCCTCTCCGTTTCACATTATTTTAATTCGTTTTTTCTTCTTGTTAGTTTTTACCTGTAATTGTTTTTATGTTTTTAAAGGATTGAAAATAGAGTTGTCTAGCTTCAAATGTCTCGGTTTTTTTACATATTTTTTTTCCTGCAGCTGTTTCCCCGAATTGAAGTGAATTTAATGATGTATTCTCAAGTTGATCAAGTGCTTTTTAGTGTATTTTCCGAAGAAAATACACTATTGCATTCTCCCATGATGTCGGACCCAGACCCGAGACCTTGTGAAGAGCACCGATCACGGGTCGTAGATCACGAAAACATGCCATTCAAATTCATGTGTATATGTCGCAGGCAATTAGTCAAATCAGGCATTTAGTCAAATGCCTAGGCAAATAGTCAAATTTTACCGAAAACCCACTTTGGCTATTCGCCTAGGCAGTTGATAAAGTGCCTAGGCATTTGATAAAGAGCCTAGGCATTTGACTAAATGCCGTATGGCCTTTAGGCAAATAGTGAAACTCGTTAAAAATCAGGCAAATAGTCAAATTAGCAATTAATACGAACAATTTACTCACCGAAGTCATTTGTTGGAGCAACTAAGCTGATGGTGGCATCTTGAGGAGCATTTGACGTTGTTCTTGAAGCACAGACAACGTCGAGTACCACATTGTTTTTTGCTTGGCTTACAGGAACACTTCATAACACCTTGGCCGCCAAACATAGAGCCGGCTGCAACCGCCTCACGGATCGATATGAATTTTTCTCGCGGAATTTGTGAAAAGTCGAAATCAACACAGTCGATTCGTCGAAGGTCAGGTCTGGCGCACCAATTTTTTATGATTCCACCAATAGTTCCGACTTGGTAAACTCCGTTACGAATATCTGTTACGAAACCTTGTACATTCTGATGATCAAGAGGCCCTCTATCGACTTTTGGGACGGCTAAAATAACTTTGTCTTCTATTTGTAAATCATCAAACAGTTTTTCACTTGATTCTGCCATGCCAGCTGCTGCATCTTTTTGCCTTTCATGAGTTTCAGAACGTGTCTGACGAATTACTATTTCATTCTGGCATAAGTTACAAAGGAAGGTAGGGGATGTTTGCCGTCTCGAGGGTAGTTTGCCCACATTGTGCATGGCAGACATTAGGACATGTCGAACACTGTTCAGTTTTACCACCTGTCTGACAGTTACAGCAAGGGACATCATTTATGTCATCTTCCAATCTAGCAGCTTTTTCTACAGGTGCATCCGATGGTTCCGGCTCATTTGAATCCCTAGAGCGTTTTCTTTCTTCATTCCCTTTGTTCTGCAAGTTTTCCAAATCTTCTTCAGTCGTTAATTTAGCAAGAATGGAGGATGGTATATTGCACTCCGCTCAGCCCCGGTCAGAATACTCTCTGGCCCCGGTCCGTTCATTTGACTATGTGCCTGATCACCTCTCGGCATTTTGTCAAATGCTCAGGCATTTAATAAAATGCCTAGGCATTTAATCAAGCGCCTAGGCATTTAGTCAAATGCCTAGGCAAATAGTAAACTTCGTTAGTTTCTTACATTTCTTGACTATTTGCCTAGGCATTTGACTAAATGCCTGATTTGACTAATTGCCTGCGACATATATATATAATATATATAATATATGTATGTATGTATGTATGTATGTATGTATGTATGTATGTATGTACCACCAAAATTCTAAGACTCTTCACCTCTCTTAATTTAAAAATCTAAATTTTCGTTTATACTCCCATTTTCAAAATTATCTGTAAAGACGTTAATAGCCCTAGTCCTGGGGGGGCTTGGGGGGGCGAAGCCCCCCAAAAACCGGCGCGGAGCGAAGCGGAGCGCCGGTTTTTTTACTTATATTTTTTTAAAGCACGTCTGTGATGCACCTAATCCATTTAAACATCATAGATCGACAGTAAAACTACCAGTCTACGTACTTACCTCGGTTTGCGACGTCGCAGACTTCCTGCAATACTTTACTTTTTAAACGAAATAGTACTCAACTTTAATTCTTGAAAAGCTCCTTGATTTTTCTTCTTTGTGTAAAAAAAGTTCTGTGGGAACTTCAGAGGAATGATACTGATTTGTTCTTCAAAAAAATAAAATGGGGCCGGAGGTTTCTTAACACTCCAAACGAGATACGTGATTTGGTATAGTTACACCGTCGATATCCTCTGAGCCACTTAAAATCACAAGGTGAACCCTCAGTAAAATTGGCTCATTTGACATCTTCTAACGCCATAATGGCTCTGATATGAGTTTTGTATAGCAATGTAATGTGTCACAGGCTACATGCGTCACATCACTGTGGCATGATAGCGACATCAGAATGACATTCCCAAGTAGCAGTGATCGCGATAAATAGCGATTTTATCGGTTGATTATCGCGATTATAACGGTGGCAATTTATTGCAATATTATCAAAAAAAAATTGCAATTTATGGCAATTAAATCGCTATGCTTCGCAATTTTTTCTTCAATAAAATCGCGATCAATTATCGTCGTTAAAATCGAGATTAAATCGCCAAATATCGCGATTTTTATTTCGAAAATATCGCGCCGGGCGATAAAATCGCGATTTTATCGCGATAAGATCGAAGATAATCGCTTAGATGTTTATGATCCTAGCGATTTTATCGCCGATAAAATCGTAACATATCGCGATTTTTCCGTTGAAAAATGCTACTTGGGTTATTTGTGAGATAAAAAGTCTGAACCGCGAGTCTGGTGTTAAATGTATGGATTTCATTTTGCAAAACGGAACCAAGAGCGTTCCGATGTCGCTAAGATTGTACAACTTTTTTAACCTTGCAAATATAAATACTGATCATCTAAGCAATTTTTATCTTTACTCTCGATAAATTATAAATTCCAGACGAAAAGTACCTTTATAAAATTAATTTTTTGCATGGTTTCAGTATTTTATTGCGAAGAATGTAAGTTGCACAATCCTAGCAACAGAGAAAGGCTTTCGGTTCCTCTTTGAAAAATGCAATTCATACATAGACGATTCGCTTCCTGTAACCGTGCTCTGGGGTTTAGGATCTGTTCCTTTGATTCACGCAGCCAAGGATTGATTCAATCAAACCAAACCATAGAGAAAGCTTCATTGCCAAAACCGTGACATAGTGGATCGCGAGTTAATTAAAGAGGTCGGACATGAAATTTTTGACTAAAACGGCAAAGTTCCATGTTTCTCTTGTCGCATTTTAAATACGTATTAAGAGGTGCTTCAGAAAGCAAATTTTACGAGGAAACCAATGGAGCCACTTTTAAAACCTCAAAATTTTGTATAAACGGAGTTATAAGCGTTTAAAGTTTCCAAAGTTTGTCCGACCTCTCCTATCGAATCAACCCACTGTGCGTGAGTGCGGTTACACGGTGAGGGAACCAAATAATACCAACGATGTTGAAGATCCTTACGGTTCATCCTCGTACGACCGAATTTTGTTTCTCAGTGAAGTAATTTAATCTAGAATCCGTTTGATGTCTCACTAAAAGATTCATTCATGATGACTCACGTTTACTAAGACTGCCGTGATAGCGAAGAGAGCAGTAGGTAAGTGAAAAATGAAGTTTTGGGAAAACGGTCTCAAAAGCCTCCGACCGAAAAAGTGTATTGAAAGAAGCCTCCGTATCTCTATCAAATTGCCACTAGTCGTCCGGAAGACTCCTACAAATCGTTCGGATGATTAAAAATCGACTCATTTTATTTCAATTACATAAAAAGGGTATTACTATCTTTCATGCTAGGCTATATTTAGGCAAGACAACTGTAAGTGCTATCCTCCGCATGCTTTCGTGGTTGCGTTCTGGACACACAACCAACACGTCTTCAGGTTAGGAATTCGCATAAGAGGGAGGCACTTTACTTAAAAGTCCTGTTTTCATTGGCTCTCTGGAGGAATGTTGTCACTTAATGCTGTCTTGCTTGAAACTACGTCATTTTTTGCGCACTCATAGCTTTCTCACATGTCTCGTTTTCATAATAGTGAGATGAATTTTTGCTGTTTTAGCTATTTCAGTGACTTTATCTGAAATACATTAGACGAACTTTGAAGGAGACTCGATTTCAAAAATTTTACTTTTACTGCTCTCTTCGCTATCACGGCAGCACGGCAGAAGAGTTGGAAGATCTCTATGGTAAAAGAGCTTCTTACCTGCAGGAACAAAAACGAACGCAAGGCAGACCAAACCACAGATAGAGAGGCTCAAACTTTCGGCTGGTCGTCTTCCGACTTTGTCCATGAGGAAATAAGTACCAATGTATGCCGGCAGCTCAACCCAACTCACAGCAATGTAGTTCAAGTATTTGTTACCAGCGATATCGGTCGCGTTCAGAGAGAGGCCGTAAAACACGAAAGTGTTCGCCACCCTAGAACAACATTCCACCGTTTCAGAGGTATCAATGCCAAGCTGCACACACGGGATACTGATCTGTAAACAGTGGCGTGGCGTGTATGATCGATTATCGATATATCCCCATCTAAAGCTATGGTAAAGAATCGATTATTAAGGTGTTCGGTGTAGACACCCTGTTTATCGATCCTTTACCATGGGTTAAATAGCAGATCATTCGATATATTGCAATGCACGCCCCGCCACTGCTTGTAAACGTTGATTGCACCGCGTTAAGCAAAAAAGAACCAAGTCACATCAGCCTTTACCAAATCAAACCGAGCACTTTAATTTTGTACATGAAAATGGTTATGCGGGGTTTGTGGAAATTCCGGTGAATTTTCTGCATACTACGAGGCAAATTCTTCAGAATTTTCAAAGGAATTCGCACCAACGTTCTCTTGTAAAATGTTGAGCTGCCCGGTTTTTGACAATAGCTGATGTGGCTTGGCTCCTTTCTGCTAAACGCGGTCTTATTTAGCGAGAAAAAAGCACATCCTCAAAGAGAGAAGAAAAATTAACGCTTTGAGCTTGTCGTCTCATTGACGGAGAAACGCATATTTTAATATCAAAACGAATAAGCGAAAAAAAGATGATCTCAGACCTCACTGGAAAAAAAACCACATTGGATCTAGAGTCCAGACTCTTGAAAACATTGACAAGGAAAAATACTCTTGATTGAATCAGATTTTTGCTTAAATCAAAAGGAAATCCGCTCAAATTAAGAGGCTTGGTTCTTGATCTAAGCAAAAATCCGATTGAATCAAGAGTACTTTTTCTTGTCGATGTTAGAGTCTGGACTCTAGATACAATGTGTTTTTTTCCAGTGCTGGGTGACGTTTTTTCCATTTTTTATTAAGAAAAAAAAGAAAAAAGAAAACAAAATTGAGCACCGCCTGTTTTTATTATACGGTGCGACGGTCTGCTTGATCGCAAGCTTTTCTGTGAGATTCAACTTTTAAGAAAAAAAATTCAATGGCCTTATAAGAGTAGGTGGCACAGAGCGATCCTAGTTGCAGAGTGGGTGGCTAAAGTAATGGATTAACTAACGCTATACCCATAAGGGACCCTATAGTTATTTCATCATTTTCCCTCAAGCCTATACAAATCACCCGTTTCAACCAATAGGATTGCTTCAGTTCCACTTTGTCTTCTTTGTCTATTGCTTTGTGTATCAAATTCAATAATCATTCGCATGTGACAGTAGGATTTGCTGGTTGAAATATTGTGGCGTTGAGATGCAACTACTTTCTTCTGTCTGCAAAACGACGAATGGAAAGTCAAGCATTTTGAAGATCTTGCTCTGATGATTTTTTATAATGTAAAAGTTCAAGGTGTTAAAATTGTAGTTTTCAAACAAGACACAGTTTGATCGACATTTAAAAAAATTTCCTTTGCCGATTACCTTTCTTTAGAAAAGGATCAACACACTCGAGGAGAAATTCTCCAGTGCATCCATAATCATGGAAACCCTATTTAAATTTTCCTCATTAAGTTTTCCCTTCAGAAGTCCTGACGCACTGGATGGATTCTGTTTTTAATCTTAGCTGCTTTAATTTTTTCAACTTTGTCTTCAACTTTTTATGAATAACCGAAAACCACGAGAGGTTAATGCTGGACCGCGCAAACTCTTAGAACCCCTCGCAATTTTTAAGGGACCCCTTCGTGGACTTAGTAGGTTAATCTAAATAGAGCAAGCTTATTGGGAACTATCCTTCTTGATCGATAGCCGTACAAATTATTAAAATCAGCAAGGTAGATCATTAGAATGTTCTGTGGAAAAACTGAACATTTACCTCAAGTATTTTTCGAATGGAGGTATCCACAACATTATCATGTAATATCAAAAAATCTGGGTTGCAGAAAATCTGAATATAGCGGGCTCATCCAAGAACTATCACCTGATAACAGCAAAAATCATGAAAATCGACCCAGTAGAATGGTAGAACGAACTGTGACAAACAATGGAAAAGTGGGAGATAAAAGAGCTTAAACGATAAACCGTTTAATTCCTCGGTTTGTGGATGAAAACTCAAATGAAATCATTTCAACGGACGAAGAGACATTTTTTGAAAATTTGGTAAATTCGTTTTAATACCAAAACAAAAATGGGGAAAAAAGATTGTCTCAGTTCTGGATGACGTTTTTTTATCCATTTTCCTTAAAAAAAAGAGCACCGCCTATTTTTAGTGCACAGCGCGAAGGTCAACTTTCAAAAAAACGACCTCGTCACAGGTTACACACGGAAAAAAAAATTAGCGCAGAGCTCTCCGCTTAGAAAAACAGCGCCAACACTACACTGCTGTGCTAAGGAAGAACGCCGTATAAAACCTTCACGCGTTGCCAAATTTCCTTTGATAAAACGCGAATTTCCTGGAAAACTCATGCAAACTCTCTCTCATCGAATTTTTCGAATAATTTTGCTCGCAATTTCAACTAAAGTTCCTTAAAATTTCAAGGAAAAATATTCGTTAATTTCATTAATACATATAGTACTAATTTAATCGGAGGAAATTTGGCAACTCTCCAATTTTATCAATAAAATGTAAATTTTCCCATAAAATATTACATTATATCTAGCACTTGACTACATTCTAGATACCGCAAAATTTAAAGTGCTACTACCTTTTGGACATTGTGCAAAAGTGCAATGTTCGCTAAACTTGAACTAGTTCAGGCGGCGTTTTTCCTTAGCACGGCAGTGTAGGCGGTAGGACTGGACCTTAAAGCAATGGCTCAGCACTAATGCCTGTTGTAATCGTCGCTATACCACTTCAAGTGTTAAGACACAGCGCTAGGTTGCTTTTTTCCGTGCCTAAAACTGACCCCTTGTCTTAACATATTGGGGGTTAGTAGTATTAACCGCTATGCAGAAATCCTCATGTGTTACCTCATTCCGAAAAAATTCCGTACCAGCAGAAGGAACAGTTGAGCACTCTGATCATCAAAGTCCTAGAATGGAGGATTTTCCTAAATGCAGGTTCGGAGATACATGAGCCGGTACTCACTACATCATCAGATCTGGAAATTGGTTCATTTCCCAATCCTTTTTTGACTGGTCCTTCACTGGAGAGTTCCTGTCAACAACAATTTATCGTCAATATATAAATGTAGTAGTGCAATGTAGTATTCGTTGGTCGAGATAATCACCAATTTGAATCTAAAAAAGACTCTAAAAAATACTTAAGCGCCAGAAATCGTAATACGAGAAATATAGCATGAAACCTATTAATTGACGTGTTTCAAATTTCAGAGCTCTGAAATATTAAAGTGATTAATTGATTATTCACATTATTATAAAATCTACGACAAAAAATGGTTGATTATTACACTGCCCTGCTAAGGAAAAGCGCCAAATGAACCTTCAGGTGTTGTCAAATTTCCCCTCGATAAAACACGAATTTCTTGGTAAACCTTTGAGTATTTTTCTTCCAATTTTTCAGATAGTTTTGCCCGCATTTCCACCGAAAAGTCCTGAAAATTTCAAGGGAAAATATTCGTAAGTTTCCTCGGAAATGAACATATTATCGAAGAAAATTTGGCAACTCTCGAATGTTCATATGACGTTCTTCCCTAGCACGGCCGTACAGTTTCTATCGTTTTTCTCGAGTTTCCATTTTCGGCGCTTGAGTCTTTTTAAGAATGACCGATTCCATAGGTAGTCTGTCATTCGAGTGCTACCACTGACCAGTCCCGTGCACCTCTGAAGAAATGAGGAAAGCGGAAGTGCCTTCAATTTTGAACATGCAACACGCATATCAGTGGAACACGAATAGTTGCATCATGCCGCTACAGTCAACCACAGACTAGTCCCGAGCTTCTCTGAAGAAGTGAGAAAAGCGAAAGTGCCTTCAATTTTGAACATGCAACACGCACATCCGTGGAATACGAATAGTTGCATCATGGTGCTACAGTCAACCACAGGCAAGTCCCGTGCATCTCTGAAGAAGTGGGAAAAGCGAAAGTGCCTTCAATTTTGAACATGCAACACGCACATCCGTGGAACACAAATAGTTGCATCATGGCGCCGCAGTCAACTCCCAATCAGTCTAGTTTTCGTAAAAAGGAAACGCTTCACATTTTTGAATATCGACGGTGAAACTACCAGATCACGTATCTCGTTTGTAGTGTTTAAAAATCTCCGCTCCTATTTTACTTTTTTGAAAGAGAACAAACCAACATTATTCCTTGAAGTTTTCATAGATTTTTCCTTACACAAAGAGGAGAGGTCAAGGAAGTTTATCAAGAATTTATTGACGTTCAGTACTTTTCCATTCAAAAAATAAAGTATGACAGGAAGTCTGCAACTTCGCAAACCGAGTTACGTGATCTATGGTAGCTTCACCGTCGATACGCAATATGCACATCCATCATACTGAAAATTTAGGCAATTTTTTAAAAACACTGGAAAAAAAACACATTGGATCTGGAGTCCAGACTCTTGAAAACATTGACAAGAAAGAACACTCTTGATTCAATCGGATTTTTGCTTGAATCAGAACGAAATCCGCTTAAATTAATCCGGCTTGGTTCTTGATTTAAGCTAGATTCTGATTGAATCAAGAGTACTTTTTCTTGTCGATATTTTTAAGAGTCTGGACTCTAGATCCAATGTGTTTTTTTTCCAGTGAAAATCATAAATTTGAGACAAATAGCAAAAAAATAAGTTATCCTTTAAATTGTTTTGATATTTTTGAGTATCGTTCAAAATCCCGCGAGTAATTCGTCAAAGGTCGCGGTCGGTCGGGTACTCTCGTCGATCGATTGGCCCGTTGACGTAATGGGTCACTCGTGCTGGTCACAAGATCGTGTTTTGATACTCGATTCTCGTAGATCAACAAAAAATAATGAGATCCGTCGTACAGCGACTTTCTACGTTGAATATTGGCCGAGATATCGCGCTTTGAAAAATTCGGTTTATGACGTCATCCACCGCGGTTGTGATACCCTTGGTTTCTTCCACCTTCATTTCATCAATCAGTAAGACACACATTAGCAGCGTGAAACTCGGATGAAAGCTAGGTGGAAGAAACCAAGGGATGGGCTACCGCGGTTGATGACGTCAGAAACCGAATTTTTCAAAGCGCAATATTTCGGTTAATATTGAACGTAGAAAGTTGCTGTGGGACGGATCTTAATATTTTTAGCTCATCGACAAGCATCAAAACTCGACTCTGAGACTAGCGCAACTGACCCATTTTCAGACTTTTGACAGGCCAGTCAGCGGGCGGATCATTGAAATTGATAGACAAAACAATAGATAAAGGAGGCATAGAGAATATGGAGCGATCCTATTGGTTGAAACGGGTGGTTATGATAAACTAAAAGGAAAAATATGGACTAACTGTAGGATCTCTTGTCGGTTGCCGTTAGTCAGTCTATTTACCTCCTCTGTCCATTGCAACCATCCATTTCAAACAATGGGATCGCTCCATACTTCTTATGTCTTCTTTGTCTATAGCTTTGTCTATAGCTGTTCGGGGATTCCTTGTTTTGTTATGAGAACACGACGGCAGCAGCGACGGTAGATGGCGCGAGGATCACACTTTTGTGTCATGCCTCGAATCATATCCATGACGGCGTTTTAATGCCGTCTTGGATTTTGCGGCACGTTAAGTCGGGTTCACTGCCGAGTGTGATCTGCTGATGAGGTCTAAAAAGGCCCAAACCGGTGTAGATCTCTCGGCGTGACTCCAACTTAATATTCCAATGCAAACTGCCTGAGCTGAACACTCTCCCCCCTCAGTTTCGTACTGGTACGCATTAGAGTTTAAAAAATTTAATTTTTACTCTAATTTTAATTTTTGGAATTTCTTGGCATTGTTTTCCCCGCGAAATGGCGTGGACCCAGTACCATTTCTCCACCTTTGTCTAAAGCTTTGTCTATCAATTTCAATAATCATCCCGCTGTGCGGAGGATTGGCGAGAACTTAGGCCGGTTCCCGGTCTGGGCGACGGGGCTGACCTGCCCAACAGTGGCGTGGCGTGAATTACGATATATCGATTGTTATGCCATTTAAACCTATGGTAAAGAATCGATTATTAAGGTGTTCGCTGCGAACACCCTGTTTATCGATCCTTTCCCATAGGTTTAAATGGCATAACAATCGATATATCGCAGAGCACGCCACGCTACTGCTGTCCAACGTCCACAGACCGGACACAAAAGTTGTCTAGTCTTCGAACTGTGGGAAAATTTCGCCAACGGGGTGTAACATTGAAGTACTTTTTAGATCGAAAGACTGTCGGGAAACCTCATCACGTATGGGAAGCCTCCCTTGTTGCGGCCTCAACTTTGAGTGCTTTTTTTGAGCATGGGAACATGGAAACGTGACTGGGGAAACGCGTGACAGCACCGTGTTTCGCGTGGGGAAATGCTATTGAAAACACATTCGTATAGTTAGCGAGGAGTACTGCGAAATCTATTCGTTTCAGTCACATCTCGATGAAAAAATTATAGGAATGGTGGATATTTGCGTGAAGCCGCTTTCTTACTAGCGGCATTAATATGAGAGATACTAGGGGGCTACGCCCCCTGGCAAGGGGCCAAACCGGCCCAAAAAAAGAGGCCCTTTTCTGTAAAAAAAATTCTGTAAACTCACTCACTTTTATAACGTGATTTTAAAAAAAAACCTGGGTCGTTTTTCCAAAATCTGATTACAGCGGGCTCATCTAGGGCCTATTACCTGTCGATTTGCGCAAAAATCATGGAAATCGGCCCGGTAGAACGCTCAAACGAACTATGACAAAAAGTATAAATTTACATTGTTTAAATGGGAGAATTCGCAACTTTACCACGTAATACAAAAAAAACCTGAGCCATATTTTGAAAATCTGAAAAGAGTTGGCTTATCTAGAGACAATTGCCCGTCGATAGCCGCAAAAATCATGAAAATCGGCCCGGTAGAACGCTGGAACTAAGCGTTACCAGTTTCGCAAAATTAGGAGGTCTTGGAGCTTATAGTATAGATATAGATAGTTTATTTGCGTCATGAGTTCGTCGCAAGAATGGTTTTGAAAAGCGTACTCAATATGGGGTTAAGTGCACTTACGTGCTAAAAAAAAGACTATTGCTGCGATGAATTTTAAAGCACTGTCACCGTCAGCGTTGTAAAAAATGTCAATTTATCAAACTCCTCGAAAAAAAAGGAAGAATTGACAACGCTGCCGTGCTGAGGCGGAGCGTCGAATGAGCTTTCGTGCAGACGTTGCCACATCTATTTCAATGAAAAACAAGTTTACGGGGAAAGTGCGGTGTATATTTTTCTTCAAATTTTTCAGAAAAGTGCGTTTGGCATTTGATCTAAAATATACCGAATATATACCAATATACCGAATAAATGCCTCAAGGCGATACCGGTGACAATATCTTAACCTTAACTATAATTATAATTTTATATTATTAATAATCTTATGTATATTACTCTCTTTTTTAACTTTGATATAATTTCTCTTCCTGTTTTTTGCTCTTTCTTTCTATTAGATTGTACCACTTAGGTCTTCGTGCCAATATCTGTCAATATTTGTTTCAACTTGTATGCTTTTTAATACAATATTATGTCCAAAAAAAAAAAAAAAAAAAAAAAAAAAAAAAAAAAAATTGATCTAAAATATCCGAGAATTTTAAGGAAAAATACACACGAATTTCTTCAAAGCTACATGTTTTACCCGGCAAAATTTGGCAACGCTTGAATGTTCATACGGCGTTCTTCCTTAACGCGGCAGAACACTTGATTAAAATCGACGAGGCCAGATTCAGTTGATTTTCGTAACTTAGAGGGAAACGGATTTCGTACGGGATGACGCTGGATAAAATTTTTGGATAAATTACTCACTATTAAGCTGATTTCAGGAACATTTTGACTCTCCAATTGTATTAGATTATTCAATTTTTCTCTTAAGTTCAACGACAATTTTTTGCGATTAATATCTTCTATGCTCCGGATAACAGTCAGAACTTCTCTGTAGCGTCTTTTCATCGCTAGCCATCGAATAGATTCAGGAATGACCCTGAAAAACATAATGAGGGGACGAATTATAATCATACAAATATTCATATGAAACAGGGGCGGACTGGCCATGGGGGCGGGGAGGCGATCGCCTCCTAACAATTTGCCGCGGAGGTCCTGAAGGGGCCCCCGCGGTGATTTTTCTCGAGTCATCGTTTTTCCCCGTAATGTTGCAATTTTCCAATATTTTTTAGTCACTACAAGGCCCCAAAATCTTTGAAAATTTGCCTCTAAGAAACATAGAAGGTCGCCGAAAGCCCATAATACAGAATATAAGGGGGAAATCTAGTGGGCTCCTGGGGCCCCGGAAGTGATAGGGGCCCCTGGAGAATCCTGAGAATAGATTATTTTGAAGTCCAAATACTCTTGAATTTGACTCCAAAAATGCTTAAAATTGCGTTTTTAAAGAGTAAAATTTTCAAATTTCTCCGGGGGAGGCCCCCAAACCCACCAGAGAGGGGCCCCCGAACGACAGGAGGGCCCCCAAATCTAGGCCACCTCCTGACTTTTCGATTGCCAGTCCGCCAATGTATGAATATTATACTTTTACCGGATTGACACGAATAAGAAGCTCAAAAAATTCGGCAAGCTGAAACCAAATTCTTGAATGGTTATGACGATGCTCGAAATAACAGTGTAATGCTACACTAAAGTATGAAAAAAATGGCGACCACTAAATGGATATTTTCATTCATTTATGTATCCGTATAATTTAGTTTGCTTTAATTTGTACATAGAACCATATTTGGACTACATTTTGCAATTTGGAACTATAAATTATGGCCCGGTTTGAAAACAACGCATGCGCCACTAGTTTCCATATGCACAGAAGTGTTTTTCCAGAAGAGCCAGAATTTATGGTTCCAAATTGCAAAATGCTGTCCATTTGACACCTGCTTTTAAGGCACGTGACTTTGACATGGTTCCTGACTCCTCGAGCAAAAGTATGTCTTTAGACCAATCGGAAGTTAGCGTGATAGTGATTTTAATCATAAAGAGCGACGCCAAAAACGACCGTTTTTTGGCACAATTTGGGCCAGAAGGGATTTTTCTGAAACCGGGCCCAAACGATACCTTATGATACCCTAAAACTCTGGCTAAAATTTTAGCTTGAGTATACGCACGGTTTTTGAGAAATCAGGGGGCAAAGTTGCCAAATCGCCATCATTCTGGACAGCATTTCTACAGCAAAAAGACGGGAAAAATGTACGAAAAAGTTACACCTTTGATGGATTTCGGCTGTAAATGTTCTTATTGGGCCCCCAAGCATTTAACTGTGTTCAGTTTCAAAAATGTTGATCGCACAGTGGTCCAAGTGGGAAGAAATCGTCGACAAATCAGGATTCTTTGTCAAATTTTTAAAAATGGAAATAAAATTGTCGGTCTGCTGCAGTTTTCATGGCTAACAATGTTCTTATCGGTCCTCAATGCATGAAATTGTGTTCAGCTTCACAAATTTACATCGCACAGTGGTCAAAAATGAAGGAATTAGTGGACAATTAAATCCTTGAAACTTTTTAAAAATGAAGTGAAACTGTTGGTCCCCAGTAGAGTTTAGATCCCAGGAAAAATTCTTTAAATTATTTTTTGGACTGTTTAAATAATTTTTTAATTTTTTCTCTCCATTTTTTCTTCTTTTTTTTAAATTTCTGAAAGTTTACATATTTTATTGAGATAATGCTACAAAGTCTATTCTATAATAACGTTCTATAGACAATACGGCCTGACATGCAGTAATAATTAAGAAAATTAAATACATGAATTTTTCCGGGATCTAAACTCTACTGGGGACCAACAGTTTCACTTCATTTTTAAAAAGTTTCACAGAGGATCTTAATTTGTCCACTAATTCCCTCATTTTTGACCACTGTGCGATGTAAATTTGTGAAGCTGAACACAATTTCATGCATTGAGGACCGATAAGAACATTGTTAGCCATGAAAACTGCAGCAGACCGACAATTTTATTTCCATTTTTAAAAATTTGACAAAGAATCCTGATTTGTCGACGATTTCTCCCACTTTGGACCACTGTGCGATCAAAATTTTTGAAACTGAACACAGTTAAATGCTTGGGGGCCCAATAAGAACATTTACAGCCGAAATCCATCAAAGGTGTAACTTTTTCGTACATTTTTCCCGTCTTTTTGCTGTAGAAATGCTGTCCAGAATGATGGCGATTTGGCAACTTTGCCCCCTCATTTCTCAAAAACCGTGCGTATACTCAAGCTAAAATTTTAACCAGAGTTTTAGGGTATCATAAGGTATCGTTTGGGCCCGGTTTCAGAAAAATCCCTTCTGGCCCAAATTGTGCCAAAAAACGGTCGTTTTTGGCGTCGCTCTTTATCTCGCTGAGCGAAGAAACGTGGCGTCATAATAATGTGTTCTCTTATTAGAAATTCCTCTGTCAACGGGAGGGCAACCCCTTTTTCAAGTGACCAATAAAATATGCTCTTTATAATATTAATTATCGCATCAAAGTGTTCGATGCATACATTATTCATCGCAGAACTTTGAAAAAATGCATTTTTTAAATTGCTGCTCCTCAGAAAAAGATTCCCGCCGGGTGCATAAAGTTTATTTTAAACATCTGTAATTTTTAATTTCATATAAAAACATGATCAAACAAATAAAAGAATGTAGGTCAAAACGATCGAGCATTTTTCCGTCTGTTCACATGCTCAAAAAATATGAAACTTACCAGAAATATGAGACGATGAACAAACCAGGCACATAGATCGCTAACAGAAATGACCGCCAGTCTTGTAGCCACCACATAACCAAGCCAATTGCCACCTCTCCGATCGGGAAGAAACAACACAAGATGGTTGAAAAAAGGGTACGTTTACTGGCTCCTACTAATTCTAAACCTGGAAAGGATGAACATTTTTCTCATGAAAATGGGTACCCTACAGTGCTCGAAACGGATGTGTTCTATCCGCTTAATTGGGCGTATTTCTGTCAAACGGAACTATGTGTATTAAGACATGAGCTCTGAGACCCATAAGAACATGAGCATAACAGGGCTCACGTCATAATGCACATAGTTCTGTTTGGCAGAAATACGTCCAATTCACATTCTGCCGTGCTAAGGAAGAACGCCGTATGTGTTTCGGCTGGCGGTGCCGAAAATAAGCGCGACGCGACGACGATTCTTTCACTACACAACCTTAGTTGGTTGTTAGGTGGTTCATCCCCAGAGAAGTCTCCGATAGGGCATTCCTAGGGACAAGTCCACTAGAAGAATTGTCAAGCAGAAGCAAGAGAAAGAGTGAAGAGAGAAAATGCATATAAATCGGAGGATAGGAAGAAACTGGAAATGATAGGTTGCCAGAGAATGTAGAAGGAGTATAGGATGGCGGGAGAGACGAGGTAGAGAGGTGAAAGAGAGAGACGATGCTGAGCGAATGTAGGAGACTGAGAAAAGGTAAAAAAGAGAGGAAGAGAGAGAGAGAGAGAGAGAGCACGAATGAACACTTCACTTTAATGATCTCCTGAGCGAATTCGCCCTATAGTAAAAGTCCTACGGAAATCCGCTGGACGAAGAAAGAAACACTATACTTCCTGTTATTTACCTTTTGCGAATGAAAAATCCTTGGTTGAATACCGTAGCAAGATGCGAGACTGGATGCGAGAATTCTTGACTTGAGGTGATGAGTCCTTGGCATGAGGCGATAAGTCCTGGTATGATAGCGGAACCACCCGAGCCCAGGGGCGCGCAACCTTAGCACTATCCCCGGGGGAACGGGACTGAAGATACGAAAAGGATATAAAAAACCACGTAATGCGTATGGATTTTTTGGGTTGCACTTAGCATTTGAGATGACCTACCGATTTAAGTCATGCAACCGCAAGATTCTTAATGAAATAATTAAAAATAAATTATTTAATTGATGCAATCGGTGAAGATGCGCGAAGCGCGATCTCGCGGTGGCGCTCTGAACTGAGCACCGTCCCGTGCCGCGGCAGACTCGGTGCCGGCGGAGGCGGCGGCGGGCGGTGGCCGCGACATCCCCCCCCACGTTGAAGCTTTGGGGTTCAAAGGATGAAACACTGAAACAGGTATGCAAGATGTACGTATTTTTTTTTTTTTTTTTTTTAAAAAACAGAGAGGGAAAGAAACGATGTTTAGAAGTAAGAGTAAAGAGAGAGAGAGAAAGTATAAAATTTTGTTCGAGCGAGAGGGTTGTTCTAGAACTGACGCCTGAACACACATGCAACACTGCAGAGCACTAGTAGATGAGATTTTGAGTGCGACAGCAGGACTGCGAGTCTGATGTGCCATTGAGTGCAAACTGGTGACAAGGACGACGGCTGCGATTTTTGTCGGAGTGTCTCATTAAGTGGCTTTGAGTACATGAGGTCACTTATGATGTTCGTTTGCGTAAGTTTGCGAAGACCATAAAGGATCCTCATACCTATTTAGGTAGGTTATGCAATTTGACGTTGGTAGACAGTAGGACACCGCATAACTGGAGTTGTAAATTCCTGTTGTGTGTTGTCCAAGATGCGGTAAGGCATTTTTCCAAATGGGAGCTTTGCCGATGGTGATGAAAAGAATCCACTGTTTTGAATTTAATTTTATACAATGTAAGTAAGAATCTGAATTATTTAGAGAAATTGCCCTTTTCAATGTATGGCAGTCGTTGAAGATGTGCGAAACACGTAATCTGAATAGGCACAGCAAAGGTGCTGCATGAAATTCTAACTGAGGAAGAGAATTAGTCAGAGGTATGCGAGATTGTGTGCTGAGTAGAGCTTTCTGAGGCGACTTAGTTGGGTTTTGTGCGAAAGTGTAGGCGGAGTAAATATGCGCTTTGCCACTGGCGTGCGCGAGCATCGCTTCACTTGTAGAAGTGATGTGTAAGAGGCGACAAACTGAGCAGTTTGAGACTTGCGATAGTTTGTCTTGAAATTGTCTCCTTTGTGGAGAAGTGCATTGTGGTGCATTCATTTTCCAGTCATGACTAGGACATGAGGTTGCAACCTCTGAGTATCGAGACGTTTTTTGGAGTAGGTTTACGGTAGACAGAATTATTAATGATAAGAGAACAACTAGAATACAGAGTTGAACAAGAGTTGAACGGATGCAGCCTTTGATGACTTTAAACTCGAAATTACTTTGATGTGAAGACATCACATCCGTGGCGGTGGTCCGGCAGGTACCAAAAACTTTGAAGGAACCATTATTAGGTAAGATCATGTTCGCACTAAGTTCAGCAGTTGTTAGTACTTCCGATCTTACGCTGGTCTCCGTAGTTTGTAACAGCGAAGGTACTCTGGTTTCCGCATTAGGTAGCAATTCCGAGCCTCCACAGGTTTCCGGGTTTGAGAGCATTTCCGGTCTTTGTGTGGTTTCCGTGTTCAACAGTATTTTTGAAAAATTTGAGTTTTCTTTTGATAGATCAAAACTGTTAGATGTAGAAACTATGGTGGATCCATTGTTTTCATGGTAGTTGGTAAATTTGTTGGCTGTGAGGTTGCTTGATTTTTGTTCCAAAAGTTTTGAACTTTGACTTCCGCTATTTCCGGTTCCGTGCCATAAATTTCATCAGCAGCCCTTGGGGTCACCTGGAAAGCAGGTTTGTCATGCATGATGGGACTTGAGAACGTTGCGCGAAAGTCAGGAACAACAGATGCAAGATGCAATTCTGAGTTTTTGAGTAACTCTGTTTTTAGAGTGATGAAACTTGAAGCAGCGGTTGCTCTAGAGGAGCTGACGTGTTGAATTTGACTTTGAAACGGAAGTGCAACTGAAAATTGCCCGTTTTCTAGGTAGTGCGGTTTGAGAAAATGTTCTTCGCCGTATTTATTCGTGGCGCTAAGAAATGTAGGCTTAGGTGCGTCTTCAACGTTGAGCCATTTCTGCATTATTTGCTCCATCGGCTCTAAGATGGTAAGACAGCTGGTTACCACGGGTGGTTGTTCGATTTCTGTGGGCACGCTTCCCATGATAATGTATCCCAACGTGGATTTGATGGCTGGCGGCAAATTTTGGTAGCGAATGGTGTGAGAGTCTTCGAAAAGATGCGTCCAAACCGAAGCACCGAGGAGTAAGTCTACCTTTCCAGGCTTATGGAAAGTAGGATCAGCCAGCTGTAATTGCATTAGTTTTTCCATGCGCGGCGTGCGAGAAATTTCCGTACACGGAAGATTTGAGGATAATATGTTGGTAACAAGCGCTTTGATGGCATACCGCTTTGCTGGATTCAGCGCGGAGAAAAAACATAACTCTGTCTGAAATTTTGGGCGGACAGCTCCGGGCCCTATCCCTTGTAGAGTCTGAGTACTGTGTTCCTGAGGAAGATTTAATTTTTGGGCGCAGTTTGGTGTCACCATATTGGTCATACTTCCATTGTCCAAAAGTGCTCTTAAAGTGTGGACTTTACCATTTTTGTCCTTGACTTTAACTAGCGCCGTGGCGAGTAAGACAGTTTGCGGCGCACTGGTTGTCAGGGCGGAGGAACATATTACAGTTTCAACTGTATTCTCGTTCTGTTGGTTAGGATTTGACTTCGTTTTTGAATTTTGATCTTGATGCAGTAATGTGTGATGCTTTTGGCCACAATTGTTCTCGCGGCATCTGTTTTCTGAGCCACAATCTTGGTGCGAGTGATGATTTACCGTCAAACAATTTGAACAAACTTTATTTGGTCGGATGTGCTTCCAGCGTTCGCAAACTGGCATGTCCTTAAACTCAGGGCATCTGTACAAAGGATTATGTGGTTCCTGGTCACATATGACACATTTAGAATTTGATTGAGATGAAGTATTGTCTCTACTTTGACGTTGCGCTGCGAGCATGTTTTTAGACTGGTTACTGTAGTAATTAGACCTTTTGGCAGAATTACCAGAATTATTGTAATTTGTCGACTTTTCTTGAGGCGTCCTTTCAAGAATCCGTGCTTGTTCTTGGACAAAGCTGACTAAAGCTTTAAAAGATGGAAAGCTTTCACCTCGCACTGTATCCTCGAATTGCAGTCGAGTTTTCGAATCAAGCTTCGTAAGTGCGATATGAAAAAATAAGAAATCTTCTAGATCTGGAATTTTCATTTGTTTCAATGCGTTAATCGCTTCTATGAAGGATTCCAAAAAGAGAGACAAATTCTTTTCGGTATCTTGCGTAATCGTCTTGAAGTTCAAAATTTTCTCGAAGAGAGTCGATCCGAGAGCTCTCTTGTCCTCGAATTTGGTTTCGAGAGCCTCATACAACGCCTCGTAATTTTCCTCAATGGGCAGAATCCCGGAACAAATGGTTTTAGCAGAACCTTCTAAGTGCGTGACTAGGTAGTTGATTTTTTCTAATTTCGAAAGAGAATCGTTCGTGTGAACCAATTGATTGAATAATTGATAGAACACAGGCCAATTTTCTCTTTTTCCATCGAATTTTGGAATCTCCAATCTTTTAAGTTTGATTCGGGATTCCGATGAATTTTGTTTTTCGCTTTTTGCAGTTGACGCGGGCGATTTTTCTTTCAGACTAGCCAGCGCGCTAGATATGAGGTTGACCTTATCGTAGAATTCTTGGAGAAGCTCAAAGTTTGGTTCGTAGTCCTCATCGATTTCAAACGAAAGTTCCTGTACCTTTTCAAAGGTTGTCAGAAACTCCTGCTTTATCGTTTCAAGTGAACAGACTTTCAGCAGGAAAGTCTTTTTTGCTTCTTGCTCCTCGATTTTAGTGGCCAGTTCAGCGATGTTGTTAATTTCAGAAAAAAGAAATTCAACTTTTGCTGTGGAGTATCGTAGCACCCTAGCCTGAGCCTGATTTTGCATCCTTTTCTTTGGCATTTTGAATGCTTAGATGCTTAAGAAACGCAGAGCAGAATTGTGGAACTTATATCCACGCTCGGAGGACTAATGCTTCGGACTCCGAGTGAAGAATTGTGGAACTTATATCCGGCTCGGAGGACCAATGTTTCGGCTGGCGGTGCCGAAAATAAGCGCGACGCGACGACGATTCTTTCACTACACAACCTTAGTTGGTTGTTAGGTGGTTCATCCCCAGAGAAGTCTCCGATAGGGCATTCCTAGGGACAAGTCCACTAGAAGAATTGTCAAGCAGAAGCAAGAGAAAGAGTGAAGAGAGAAAATGCATATAAATCGGAGGATAGGAAGAAACTGGAAATGATAGGTTGCCAGAGAATGTAGAAGGAGTATAGGATGGCGGGAGAGACGAGGTAGAGAGGTGAAAGAGAGAGACGATGCTGAGCGAATGTAGGAGACTGAGAAAAGGTAAAAAAGAGAGGAAGAGAGAGAGAGAGAGAGAGAGCACGAATGAACACTTCACTTTAATGATCTCCTGAGCGAATTCGCCCTATAGTAAAAGTCCTACGGAAATCCGCTGGACGAAGAAAGAAACACTATACTTCCTGTTATTTACCTTTTGCGAATGAAAAATCCTTGGTTGAATACCGTAGCAAGATGCGAGACTGGATGCGAGAATTCTTGACTTGAGGTGATGAGTCCTTGGCATGAGGCGATAAGTCCTGGTATGATAGCGGAACCACCCGAGCCCAGGGGCGCGCAACCTTAGCACTATCCCCGGGGGAACGGGACTGAAGATACGAAAAGGATATAAAAAACCACGTAATGCGTATGGATTTTTTGGGTTGCACTTAGCATTTGAGATGACCTACCGATTTAAGTCATGCAACCGCAAGATTCTTAATGAAATAATTAAAAATAAATTATTTAATTGATGCAATCGGTGAAGATGCGCGAAGCGCGATCTCGCGGTGGCGCTCTGAACTGAGCACCGTCCCGTGCCGCGGCAGACTCGGTGCCGGCGGAGGCGGCGGCGGGCGGTGGCCGCGACAGTATGAACTTTCGAGAGTAGTCAAATTTCAACCCATAAAATGATTATTTTTGAGGAAAGATATGAATTTTTCTCCTTGAAATTTTCAGATCTCTTAGATTAAATTTCGAACAAAATCGTATGGAATTTTCGAGGAAAAATATTCCCTATTTTCCCAGTAAATTTATTTTTTATTGAAGGAGACATGGCAACGTCTGGAGGCTCATACGGCGTTATTCCTTTGCACGGCAGTATAGCACTATGATGAATATTGTGTTGAAAAATAAAATAATGAAGTGTATCTCAAAGCGTCACACGTTTACCGTCCGAACTGCCAAATTTTAAAGTTAATAGTCAGAATAAAAAGGTACCATGTTGCAGGAGACAGCAAGAGACATTGCTCTTTCATGGAACAGTTTTGAGTTCACCACTCTGTTGGGAATAGCGTCAAGGTTTATTAACTTTGCACTTTCCCAAAACATTCACTTTTTACCCTTCATACACGCAATGTATTCATCCAACCGTTGTTTCTTTGACATACCATATGCTAAAACACGGAGGGAAAATATTACATGCGACGCGCACTTGATATTTCGCACAGCTTGTTTTCTCGATTACGTGTTTTCCCAATTTTTCCGGGAGTAATTGTCATTTGGAATAGATTCTGCAAAAAGGAACTACCACTGGCTCATTTTCGTAAGAGCAAGTGTGCAAATATATTCCTGCTGTGATTTATTTAAATATATTTAAGAGCTGATTAGCAGAGCACTTAAATATTATAAAATATATTATTCTATATCTCTACTTACTAAATAAAACGAGAGGAACACGGAGTACAAGCTGTAAATAAAAGTAATTTGGACGGGACGTTTCGGGACTAATGACGGACTACTTACTAATGTTTATTAAAGATATTCCTCCTGTATATTTATTTGAATAAAAGTGATTAAATTAATTTATCAATAATTAAATATTTGGAATTTTTTATTTTATTAATACTAATCCTTTTTCTCTTGCCTATATAATAATTGGACCGAGTTCAACATAAAGGAACCAACCCACATCATGTTGAAACTGAGAAAAAGAGGTTTGAAGTTTTATTCCTCCATAAGACTCAATGTGAAAAATAAACTTTAGCCTCTCTTTATTTCACAACTTTTGTTTCGTTTTTAGACTTCCAGTTTTTGGAAAGAGAAAAGATACGGCCAGAGAAACTCAAAAAAATTTTTAACTCCATTTTCCCGACATATCCCGAAAATGTGGGTTGGTTCCTTTCTGATAAACTCGGTCCAATTATAACTATGTTTTTTGTAACTGTCCATTCTACTGATGGATTTAAGTTTTTTATAAACCACATATACCTACTTGATTAATGTTATTATTTAATTAATAATTTTTTGTTCATCTATTTTTCCCTTATGCAGATAGGTGATTTTACGGATTCCGTGTTGCATACACAAAAATATGAAGGCGCATGGGAGCTTATCGATGGTAAAAGGCAAGAACCGTGTATCTCGATTTTAGGCATTGCGGATTCTTCATCGAATTTCTTCTTTTGAAGGAAAACGAATGGACACGCAGTTTATAGGTATTTCACCACTCCCTCTTCATCCTTGAAGGACATATCTACCCTGCAAAATGTGAAGCGTTGTGATGTTCCTGTCTCAAAGAAGAAAATAAAACAATAAGAGCGAAGATTTTGAAGTGTCACAATCGAGTTACGTATTTTTGGACTTCAGCGCAATCACACGCTGAGTGTGGGAGCTGAATGTGGCTTGAATGTGGAAGTCATCGGCCCGATTGCGCGTTACGCGCAAAATTCAGCAACGATTCTCAGCAACCGTCGGACTAATGTTGAATTTGTCTGAACTATTCGAGTAGATTTGATACACATCTGGATGAAAAATAACTCGAATTGGCTAAATTTCACAAATAATTAATAACTAATAATAATAAAATAATTAATAATTAATAATTAATATTTTGGCATAATTTTTTTGGATGACAGTTGACTTCCACATTCAGGTGCTAAATTCAGCGTGTGATTGCGGCATAACATCGCACAGTGGATCGAGTAAATTAGAGGGTTGGATATGGAATTTTTGACTACAACTGCACATTTTGATGTTAATTTCGTCACATTTTAAATTTTAAAGAGTGCCTCTAGAAGAAAATTTTGCAAGGGAACCAATGAAACCCACTTAAGAACATCAAAGTTTTGTATAAACGGAGTTATGAGCGTTTAAAGTTTCCAAATTTTGTCCAACCTCTCCTATTGACTCGATCCACCATGCGTCGTGTCTCATGTTTCTTACCTATGATAAAAGCGGCTCCGTAGACGCCCGAGGAAGCTACGGCGTCTATGAACTCGAGGATAAGGAACATGGTGTAGTTCGTCGAAAAAGCTCGCAGAATACCAAACACGGCCGATAGAACAGATCCTATCACCAAGAAAAACCGTCTCCCATACCTGCGAGATGAGACGAGCGAGTTATTTTGACGTCACTGTTAACTTTATCGGCCATACTTTGTGAAATTTCGTTAAACTTTTTCTTATCGATTTTTCTAAAATTGTTGTTGATACTTCTTACACTACAGCTGTTTCGAGCGACCGCTCATCGTCAGGTGTTTAAAAAAATGAATAGGAACTAAAATTCCCTGATAAAAATTGGCAGTAGAATCTGTGTTCCAAAAAACCATACTTAGACCTACGGCCGGCTGTAAGATTTCCAATAGCTTCTATAGCCGGCTACACAATTTCTTAAAGCCTTTTATAGCCGATGGCGATTAAGCAACAGCCAGGCGATAAAGTGTATGCTAAACGTTACTAATTACGGATGCTAGGACTTAGTGAGTTTTTGGACCACTGCTCTCTTTTTTGGCCGTAGCATCTTGATTTATTCTGCGAGAATAGCTCCGTACTTTTGATGGATGCCTGCCATTCCTAATATACTAGAGCACCTTCAGTTTCGTATGCTACTGTGCAATACCTCTGGTGTGAAATAGTTGCTTCAAGCGCCGCGGCACACTGCGGCGCGGCAGGCGGGCAGCCAGCGCGGAACGCGCATTGGCGCCTACAAACCTAACAGGGATACTTCACGCGTTGCGCAATGCGTGAAGTATCCCTGTTAGGTTTGTAGGCGCTAGTGCGTCGCCGCTCCGCTTTGTGTTAGGCTCTAATATTTAATCTGGCGGAGTCAGCGTTATTCAACTCATGATTTTGAAATATTTGTACATCCTGTATGGATTATTCTCATTTTAATTGATGAAAAAAAATATGTATCAAAGGAAAATATTATGTGTGTTTTGTAAATATTAAGGAGGTTCCGTATCAAACCTAATGATTTCCAAAGCACACAAATCTCTACACAATATCTTATAGCCTTTTATAATCTATGGCAAAAAAGCAACAGCAAGGCGATAAAGTGTAAAGCCCGGCGATAGGAACTATAGTCCGGCTGTATAATTTTTTATCGCTTCGTATAGCCCGGCCGTATGATTTACTTCGCATTCTACAGCCAGCTATATGATTTTCTGTAGCCTTCTTTAGCCGGTTATAAGAATTCCTATGGTATTTTGAAACACAGCTCCTATCGCCAATTTTCACCAGGGTTATGATGTGTTTTCGCGATCGCGAGTAGTTCGGATCTCGAAAACGCATCATAATTTTAGTTTTTATACATTTTTTTAAACACCTGACGATGAGCGGTTGCTCGAAACAGCTGTAGGGTAAGAATTATCAACAACAATTTTAGAAAAATCGGTAAGAAAAAGTCTCACGAAATTTGTTATTTTGACGTATTTCTGCCAAACGGAATTATGTGCATTATGACGTGAGCCTGAACCCTGTTATGCATATATTCTTATGGGTCTCAGGGCTCATGTCTTAATGCCCATAGTTCCGTTTGGCTGGCAGAAATCGTCGGTGTAAGTCCAGAACCACGTATCTTGGTTTGCAACGTCGCAGACTTCCTGTCATACTTTTATTTTCTTAAACGGAAAACTACTCAACGGCAATTCTTTAAAACTGCCGTGATTTTCCTTCTCTGTGTGAAGAAAATTCTGTAAAAACTTTAAGGAATGATGTCCATTTGTTTTCTTCTTCTTCTTCTTCTTCTGCCTTCTGACTAGGGCCGTGACCCTGTTTGTCTAGCCTCTAAAACAGTAATATGATGCCGATGAGAGAGATCACTTAATTCTCCGGGGATGAAAGGCAGCTCTGTGCCCATCTCTTGGGCGGTCGTCCGGGTTGCCTTTGGCTATGAGGTCGTCCTACCATACAAATCTTGGCAAGCCTTTCCCCGTCCATCCTCTCAACATGTTCCGACCACATTTTCCGGCGCATCTTGGTCCATTTGGCAATATCTTGAATTTGGCACTCTTCGCGAATTGACTCGTTGGTCTGCCTATCTCGGAGCGTAAAGCCTGCTATTTTCCTCAGGACTTTCATTTCTACGGTCCGCAACTGTTGTTTAGTGCGCTTCGTGTCCGCTCGGGTCTCCGCAGCGTAAGTCAGCACAGGTCTTACAACCGTTTTATAAACTCGAACTTTGCTCTCTTTAGCCATGTACTTATTCCTCCAAACCATTTCATTTAGGCATCCGGCTACTCTAGTTGCCTTGATTGTCTGACTCCGCACCTCGGTCCCTAAATCCTTCACACTCGTTATTAAAGCGCCCAAGTACTTAAACTGCATTACTTGTTCAACTACGGTACCGTCCACGACTAGCTTACATCGTATTGGATTTTTGCTGATGACCATACTTTTTGTTTTTTTAGCCGACACTTTCATGTTGAATACCTCTGCAGCCAGGTTGAAGGAATGGAGCATTCTTTGCAGATCATCCTCGGAGCTTGCTACTAAAACAGCATCGTCTGCATAACAGATTATATTGATATTCGAATTGCCTAGCCGATAGCCTCTCTTAAATCTAACTGCATCGATTAGCTTATTCATTAACAAATTGAATAGAAAAGAGCTGAGGGAGTCCCCTTGTCTTACTCCTCTGTTTACAATGACTACATCAGAGGTTCCCTCCCTGGTGACTATCCGTGTCTTGGTGTTCGAGTTCAAGTCGGCAACTATCTCGATGAGACACCTGGGAACATTCCGCTCGTTAAGTATCCTCAAGACATCTGTTCTCCGTACGCGGTCGAATGCCTTCTCCAAATCCACAAAACATAAAAATAAAGGCTTGTTGAACTCGATGGATTTCTCTGCCAATTGTCGTACCATGAATATGGCATCGTTGGTGCCTCTGTTTTTCCTAAACCCTTGCTGTTCCTCGGCCATATGCACAATCTGCTCCAAAATATCTTTGAGAACGGATGTAAATAGCTTGGAGCACGTGTTTAGGAGCGTAATACCGCGATAATTTTCAGGTACAAATTTGTCACCTTTCTTGAAGATGGGAATTGTGAAACTATCCTTCCAGTCTTCCGGCATTTTCTTTTCTTCCAAAATTTTTTGGAACAGACGATGCATCCACACAGCTAGGACTTTTCCACCATATTTAACGAATTCATTTCCGATGCCATCTGGTCCAGGGGATTTTCTGAGCTTTAATCTGTGAATGGCTTTGGTCACCATCTCCAATGACACGGTCACATTATCTTCGTTCTGGTAATCAATCCTCTCTTGGATGTCGTCATCTGCATCTTTGTACAGTTCAGTAAAATAAGTGTGCCATTCTTCTTTCCGAATGTGATGGGCCTGCCTAAATTCACAGATTTCTTTCCGCTGATTTCGAAGAGCATTCCACATTTTCCGTTGCGCACCATAAAAGTCATGCTCCATTCCTTTGGTGTAACTTTCCCAATAGCCTTCTTTAATTTTCCTAATTCTCTGGTTCATCGAATTGCGGACCCTTTTGTACTTTTCATATTCTTCTGGAGTGGGATTAGATTTATACTGTAAAAATGCTTCCTTCTTAGACCTTGCAGCATCTCTGACTTCATCACAAAACCAGGGTGTCCGGGTATCTGTGCGATTTCTGTTTACTTTTCGCCATCCTACTGCCTCACCAGCTGCTTCCAGCACCTTCGATTTTACATGCCGCCACAGCTCATTTGCTGTCAAATCTTCATCTGGCACACTCTCCAACTTTCCATGCAGCCTGGAGCGATAGAAGCTCCTGATGCTGGGGTCGGACATCTTTTCAGCACAAAGTTTTTCGAAAATCACCGGTTGCTGTTTTCGCTGACTGAAATCGATTCTTAGTTCGCATAACACTAAGCCGTGCTGAGTACCAGCATCTGCGGATGACAAGGTGCGAACATCTAGGATCTGCTGTGGATGTACATGCCGATTACTGATGATGAAATCAATCATCGATGCTTGGCCTCTCCGATTGGTCCAGGTAATTTTCTGTTGTAACGGGTGATCAAAAAACGTGTTATTAATCCTCAATTCATTTATGGCGCAAAACTCAATGAGTTCCTCACCGCTGTCCCATTTGTTTTCCTTTAAAAATAATATAGAGGCGGAGATTTTCAAACGCCGCAAACGAGATACGTGATTGCAGACTTACGCCGTCAAAAAGCGACCATTTGAAGAGAAGTAACCGACAAAAGCCAAATCTCGAGGAACTATGAAACAAAAATGATTCCTCCGACAATTATACTCCATATTTCTGTTCAAGAAATGGAGCTCTCGAATGTGTCAGGGATTTGCAATTTAAGTACATTTTTTTCCCTGAAATTCCGCTAGAAACACGATGGTGTCACTGATTTTCTCAGGAATCATTTCCAGTGCTCTACAATAGCTCTAAAAATTGATGCCGTAATGGAGAAGATATCCCACGCTAGCCTAAAAGCCCACCTCTATATCGAGACAAACTCTGTATACAAAGATAAGGAGCAAATGTATTAGCAGGGCTGCCGTATTTTCAGTTTTGGAGTTCCCAAATTAGGCGGTAATGCTGTTAATTAATTTGCTCACTATCTTTGCATACAGAGTTTGTCTTGATATAGAAGTGGACTCTCAGGGTAGTGTGGGATATGCCCTTCATTGCAACCTCTATTTTGAGAGCTTTTTTTGAGCTTTGGAGTTGATTTCAGAGAAAACCAGTGGCACCATCGTGTTTCTCGCGAAATTTTACGGAGCGATCAGTGATTCAATCGCAAATTCCTGACCATTAACCATTGTTCTACATACTTTTGTACCTGTACAGCATGAGTTTGGACGGATTGCTTCATGGAGGGCTTAGGGTCCAAAAGGACAGCCAGCCTCATACTAGGTACACAAAATTTTAACGTCAGTCTTAAGATTCCAATTCAAACCAAGATGACAAAGAATGTTCAAAAATGAGCGTGCTCTCTCAAAAATGAGTCAATTTATGCAAAAACTGAGTCTCACACGTGCTTTACAAACGACGGGCCGTAAAATGGACCAATAGACAAGGTACGATGTTAAGCAATCTGATACATGTTTCTTAACCAGAATTTTACGTAGAACGCACGATTCACACAACGAAAATTACTGACTCTAACTCCTAACTTAGATATTAACGTTTTTATTTCACATTGGTTACGAGGAATTTGAACTGCCCGCTCACAAGAAACTCAAAGCTCTACATGAGTCAAATCACGCACTACAACGGTTTCAGCAAGCCTCTCAATCGAACAATGTTCATTTCCCACCATGTGTTGTTCAAACTATCAGCAATTTGCTATAGCTGAGCCAAAGCGTCAAGATTGATGTTGCCAGATTTTTATATCGCAGAGACTGTCAAGATAACGTTTAGCGCGCGATGTGAATCACGCAGACCATTGAGTTTTCATAAGCGAGGGGTTTGAATTCACGCATCAGGAATCATTAAATATCTTCGTAAGGAGTTGATTTTGGTCATTTTTGTTGTGCGCATCGTGTTCTACGTGAACGTTTAGTTACGAAACATGTATCAGAATACTGAAATTCGTACCTTGTCTAGTGGCCCATTGTAATATAAAATCAGTGGGGATATTTTGAATTCATAGGTTTGCTGCTGTTTTTGGCCCTGACTTAATTCGCGGAGGCATCGATGAAGGCCTAATGAATTCTCGGAGTTTCACATCTGTTCATACTCTTTCGGTACAGGCGATCTACCCTTTACTATCTGCAAAAATACGAAGAAAATACGGATCGGCGAACGAGTCGTGGGACGTGATTTTGCCAGCATGCGTAAACGGATAATAATAGCATTTTCCATTTCAGAGCGGAGCTTTTAGAAGCAAAAAAAGTCAGGAGACTTTCCTGTACTGATGACGGGTCATTATGACCTGACATGCGTCCGCAGTTGTGACTGGTTGTTACAGTGACAGTTCTGAAAAAAATAGCATATCGACGGTGTTAGTCGGCAATCACACAACTCGTTTACGGTGTCTGAAAATCTCTGCCTGAATGTGATTTTTTTAAAGGAGAACAAATTCACATCATTCCTTGAAGTTTTGAATAATTTTTTTCGCACAGAGAAGAGAAATTACTGCAGTTTTAAAGAACTGACGTTGAGTAGTTTTCCGTTTAAATAATAAAGTATGACAGGAAGTCTACGACGTAGCAAACCGAGTTATGTGATTACCGACTTACACCGTCGATATGTCTCAGAGGAAAGATTATGTGCTCAAATGAGCTTTTCCCTCTGAATTGATAATTTCGAATGCATTTTCGGTTTTCTTCTACCAACATTAACAAATTTACCAAGATTCTATCTGTTTTATACTTCCGTGTTAAGGAAAAACGCCATTTGAACATTCGAGAATTGCCAAATTCCCCCGGATAAAACATGGATTGTCGAGAAAAATAATGCGTATTTATCCTTGAAATTTTCAGATATTTTAGACAAAATTGCGAACAAAATTGTCTTTAAAAATTGAAGAAAAACATTCACAATTTCCCAGTAAAATAGGTTTTTATTGAAGGTTCATACGGCCTTCTTTCTCAGCACGGCAACACACGTGGCAGCACGAGTAAGGTCGTAGAAATTAGAAAAGAGATAAAAAAATTTAAAATGTTGTTGGATACGCTTTTCTGCTGCAAAACTGCTAGACACTGCTTTTCTAGCAGTGATAGGACAGTGAATCAGCATGCTGACGGTGAAACTGCAAAAACAAAGTGTCTCGGTTGAGGTGTTTCAAAATCTCCTCCTCTATTTTAAATTTTCAAGTAGGGCCGAAGCAACATCATAGCTTGAAATTTTTACAGAATATTCCTTACACAGCACAAAGAAGAAAAATTACGTGAGTTTTCAAAAATGAAGCTCACTAATTTTTTTACATAAAAAATGAGATACGAGGGCATTAAAGGAAATCAGCAAAACCGCAAATCGAGCTACGCATTTCTGCAGTTTTTACCCTTGATGCACGTTCGATAAAAGTCAATTTTAAAAATCATAGTTTTGTGCGCCTACTCGTAGTTTATATCATTAGGATCAGCCGGATTATTGAAATTGATAGATAAATCGATAGACAAATAAGACATAGGGAGTATGGAGCGATCCTATTGATTGAAATGGGTGATTTCTATAGGCGAAAGGAAAAAATGATGGACTAACTATAGTGTCTCTAGTGGGTTGCCGTTTGTTAGTCTATTACCTGCCTTCTTTGTCCATTGCAACCAGCCGCTTCCACAGCGGGTCGATTATTGAAATTTAAACCAGCCCGATAAGACATCGAATTGCGATATATTGCATGGTTAAGATAGGGCTATTTCTTGTCGTGTCGGGCTGACATAGTTTCAATAATCGGGCCGCAGGTAGGATCCCTCCATACCTCTTTTGTCTTTTTTGTCTATCATTTCAAAAATCGGCCCGCTAATTTCAGCGGGACTCTATTTGCCGCTGATGAAATTAATTAATTTAACTTATTTTATTAATTTAAAAAATTAATTAATTCTATTTTACATTTTTTCTTTTCTCAATTTAAAATTCAACGTTAAATTTACTTACGCGTCCGATATTATTCCGCCAATTGGAAGACCAACAAACTGGCCAACGTTATTAATCGTCCCTACCAGGGTCAGTTTCCATCGGTTGTCATCGCATTCCAGATGAAACTGAAAAAAAGGAGGAAAACCATAAGCGAATTTTCGCGATCGAATATCATTCACCGTTGAATGATATTCGACGATTGTGCATTTTTTTTCAATGATATTCGACTTCTTCGTTGGTCTCACCAGAGACCGTTGAAATCCATCAATTTGAAATTTCGAATTCACCTCGGGACTTGAATTCGATTTTTGAATTGATGCAATCGATGTCAGAAACTTCATCTCTCACCATAATTTTTGTTCTGTCATCTCTATCTGTTGTTGTGTTTTGTCAATTCAAGTCAGGTGTTTTCGCAATTTCTGTGTTTTAGTGTTTCGTGTTTTCTTATTTTCTTCTGAATTTCATTTAGGAAAAAAATTTGAGCTCTGATTGGCTCCTGACATCACCGATCATCGGCATCACTCAGCACTGATCAATTCGTTTGATGAATGACATTCGATCGCGAAAATTCGCTTCATGAAATGTTCGATATTTTACTGCGCTATTTGTTCACTATGCTGCCGTACCAAGGAAAAATACCGTATGAACCTCCAGGCTTTGCCAAATTTCCGTTTCTAAGACGCGAATTTCCTGGTGAATATATAAATATATTTTTCTTCCAATTTTTTCAGATAATGTTGTTTGCAATGGAGATGTTGTATGTGTGAGGAATTTGCAATTTGACTGTTGATTCTTAAGTAAAAGTTCGCGAGAAACACGATGGTGCCACTGGTTTTCTCTGAAATCAATTCCCGAGCTAAAAAAAAGCTCTCAAGTTGAGGTCAAGCCCTGTCACTGTATTTGCTCCCTATCTTTGCATGGAGATTTCGTCTTGATGTAGAGGTGGACTCTCAGATTAGCGTGGGATATCCCCTCCATTTTGACCTCAACTTGAGAGCTTTTTTTGAGCTTGGGAATTAATTTCAGAGAAAACCAGTGGCCACATCGTGTTTCTCGCGAACTTTTACGTAAGAATCAACCGTCAAATAGCAAATTCCTCACACATGCAACATCTTTTTTTACCCAAAGTTCCTGAAAATGTCAAGTAGCAATATTTATAACTTTCCTACAAAAAAACATTATATGGAAGGAAATTTGGCAACCCTCGAATGCTCATACGGCGTTCTTCCTCAGGACGGAAGTATGGTGTCCTTATTTGGACTGCATTTTGCAATTTGGACATATAAATTCCGGCTCATCTGAAAAAACACTTATGTGCATAGAGAAACTAATGGCACATACGTTGTTTTTAAACCGGGCCGAAATTTATAGGTCCAAATTGCAAAATTCAGTCCATTTGTTTAAGTTTATGTTTGATGTTAAGTTTTGGATCGGGAAGGATTTAAGTTTTGGATTAAGGAGGAAGCGTGGCAAAATAGGAAAAATTAAAAAACAGAAGAAATTAAAGAAAATCGCCGTCATGCCGCAGAAAAGGAACAACTTCTACAATTTTATCAGCTATATGTAAATGTTTTGACTTCTGCTAAATCAAAAGCAGATCCCAGTAAAGTACCCATCATAAAAATGGTATACCCAATGCTAAGTGATTTATCCAACGTTTTTCAAGTTCCCATGACGAGTATTGCTATCGCGCTTCGATTGCAGACACCAGCTTGTCGTTTTCTTCAATAAGTGGAATCTGCCTCTCTTTATACGCCTATATAAGGAAAAATGAAGCGCTTTTAAATCTAACGCATCTAGGGTACTGTTCAAATAATATGGCTCTGATTGTTCTTTGAACGAGAATACTGGATTAAAGAAAGAAAAGAAGAAAAAAAAGGAAAAGAAGAGAAAAAAAGGCAATTCCATGCAACGATCGTGACCCGCGGATGAGACTTATTCCACGAAAATCACGATTCACTCAAGGAAAGCGCGTCATCCTGAAAAAGTACGTCATCGCTATGTGAACTTTTGACAATCAATTGTATTCTCAGCAAAGTGGAAAATGTCTACAACACATTCAGAAAGGTTCATGGTTGATAAAATTTGAGAGTTGTCAAAGCGCTGTAAGTTCGGAAAAGTTGACGTTATTTGCGACAAAACTGTAGTGAGTCTACATTATACTGTCAGGCACGTGGCCAGGTTTCGAGGGGGACTTGGTCGGGTGAGCAGGGTTCTGGTTCTCTCCCCTACCCGGCATGGGGAGAAGTTCGGGGGGCCTCCCCCGGAAAATTTTTGGAATTTGAATTCTATTTTGACGCATTCTGAGGCTCCGTGACGCAGATTTTCCATCAATTTCTACGGAAAAATTACGTATCTTTTTTACTTTCAGCCTACGATACCTTCAAGTTGTTGCATTCAACACATCTGGAAAATTTTTTAAATTTTAAATCCAGGTCGACGCATTTTGAAAGTTCAAACTTCCTCTTTTCTTGCCTTCTTGTATTTTCTATCTCCCCTTTTCTTCATTTTTTCCCTCCTTTTTTTTGCTTTCGGAGGGGGCTTGAGCCCCCCAAGCTCCCCCTATGGCTACGTCCCTGTAAACTTTCCTGTGACTTCTTTTAAAAATTATTTTAACAAGAAAAACTATAGGGAGCGCCGCCTCCTGGCCACCACGCGGCCCGACCCCCAGGCGCTGCGCGTCCCCAAAGGATGATTCGCGGCCCTTTGAAGGCTGCTTCGCGGCCAGCGAAATCTCAAACGAAATAAACCACAGTATTATCCCAGTATTATCACACAAATATAAAAAAAAGAAACCTCAATCAACTCACTTACAGACGGGACTCCGCTTACGGGAATTTCCCACTTACGGACTTGGAACTCTCCTGCCTCACCCCAGCCCATAGAGCGCCTTAAAAATGATTTTATTAAAACAGAGAGGATTTAAACGCAAAGTCTCTGAAATTGAAAAAATGCAATGTTTTGGCTGGTAGGAGAAAACAATTCAAAGATTCCCTAGCAGGTTTCAGGACATTCTGTCAACGATTTTTTGTCCGCGCACCTTTCTTGTCCAGTATTTTACGCCCACACGTAAAATTAGCGACAGTGACTTGGTCCAAGCGTTGTATTTTGGTTGGTATGTAAAATTATATTGACAATGTGGAAATGAGACATTGAGAGCGAAAGAGGTGTTGTTATGGTTGCTCATTTTCTAAATGAAATTATATTACTTTCTCCTTTTGAATCATCTTTTAGCGGCTCTGGTGCTTGCACTAGAGCTGCTATTCCGGACGGTCCCAGCTGGGGAGTATCAATGCAGCATGTTACATTGTAGAGACCGCGCGTTGGTTGATGGGAATCGGCGCCATTTTCGGCTATGTTCCTTGTCATGACTTTATTTTATTGCATACTGTTTTATTGTTAGTCAATGCTATGTTGTGTATTGTATTTTTGGAATCATGGTGATACAGTCAACAATTCAAAACTTGTTTGTGCTTTTATCTCGTGATGGAAAAAATGTACTTTACGTTCAAAATTTGAAAATTTGAATTTTAAAGTTTTCGCGGTTAAGGAAGCTTTAACCACTGGGTTGGAGCTTCCTAGTCATTTACTCGATATCAGCTGATAGCAAACAAAGGTTACCAGGGAAACCGTAAACGTCTAACAACTATCGTGGCCATTGGGGCGATTATTGAAATGATATCGACTTTATGTCGCCGCTTACGACAGGACATAGCCCTATCTTAACTGTGTAATATATCGCAATTCGATATTGTTTTGATTTTTAAAAGGAGCAATTCATTCATACAGTTCCGATTAGTTTTGGCGAACGGGCCCTTAGCCTGCTTAGTACGTATAATCCCAAAACGCAGGAAAATAGATTGTAGGAAAATATTTGCATCGGAAAATCGTAACAATTTTCCCCTAGATGTCTTCCATTCCGGGTACATATTTATTGAAAACGGCGACTTTTTCAACAGTCCTATTTTTATCTACAACATCTAAGTGGCCCTTCATAATCATTTAATTTTGGCCCCTGGCCAGAAAAAGGTTCGGAAATTGCAGTGATTTTGCCGAAAATGCTGAAGTAAGTAAATTTGGGCATTTTTTTTCCTTCTTCAAACTCTGTGGAGAAGCACTTCTCCTCCAGTACATCTATTTTTTTACTTATCTCTCGCAAGGTACATTTACAGAAGGTGTGTTCCAGTATTAACAGTTCAGATTCGTTGTTTTTTTATTATAACGCTTATTTCGGAAAGCAATTATTACATTGTTCAATTCTACTGACTTTCAACACTCGATTATACTCCCGGCAAATTCTGCAGCAGCGTTTCAAATGTTGACTCTAATGCTTCCAACAGCCATCCGATGTCTAAGAGTTTATTCCTAGATTTAGGGATTTTCCGGAATTTCCAGGGATTTAGGGATTTTTCAGGAAATCTAGGGATTTTTTTTTGATGAGGTAAAGTTACCAAAAATCAACTTTTTAACCTCAATTCTAGCTTCGACAATCGAAAACATTTTTTCATCTATATTTTGTAGGCCTTTTTGGCAACACTATTTTCCCCGCAAATAAGCCGGAAATTAAAACGATTGCGTCCTTCGATGTACTTGACATTCAACTGCATTCAACCTGTTAATAATAAGAAATCAACTAATATTCTTTCATTTTATTGGTCTGGATTAGCACTGCTTTCAGAGAGCGCCAAAATTCAAACGAGCCAATCAGATTTAAATATTGCAAATCGCTACATCGAATGACATCATGATTCTTCATAAAAAAATGGCGCTTTTTGCAAAATCTAGGGATTTTTTAAGTATATTTGAGCAAATCTGGGGATTTAGGGATTTTTAGCGAAATCTAGGCATTTTTTTTCTTCCCCGCTAGGGATTTAATATCGGAAGACTGGCTTCCAGTATCGTAGCGTTGATCGTCGCTGATGTCGAAATGGAACCTAATGCCGGACTTACTGTAACACCTCCATTCCTCAATTCCGGTGAGGAATACGTCTCTACCCTTAACTCAATATAAATATACAAATTGATAAGTGAGTGCTTTAGTCTCCTGAAAACAGAATTGCGAAACTTAAAATTGGAGAAAATGATGAGTAAATGAAAAAATGGAACCAATTGATGGGATATGTCGCATGCCATTCTGACACAAAATATGGCGTCTATCGAATCACCTTAACTAAATAAAATAACCAAATTTTCAACTCTCAAACTATCAACTATCAACTATCAAAATTCAAACTATCAAAATTTCCAACAATGACAAAAATGATTGTAATATACCTATAATGTAATGAAATATACACGCTCTAATCATTTAATTTGTATTACCTTTATGTTATGTACCTACATGTTATACTATTTTTATAATAAATTTTGCCAACATGCTTTTCAATTCAGTCTACAACATTTCATTCCGACGTGGCATAATGATTTATAATGCCCTAAACATTAAAATGAATTACAATAGTAATGCCGCATTATAATGTCGTATTATACATCGCAACGATTCATGTCCTACTGATTATTGATTATTGTAAGATGAATTCTGTTTTCTCTGATTGTATGTTTCATACGTGCGAAGCAAGTACGGGTCACTAGAAACGTGGTTCGTACGGGTGGCTGATGAAATTGATCTTCGAATACCTTTTGATGAGCTAGGGAAATGGAACCATCTGCATCTCATGGACAATAAATAGTTGCCGTAATTAAGGTCATCCCGTGATTAAGGTGCCGTGATTTAAGTCATAAATTCTTCATCTAATTCTTGATTCATCTCCAAAATGTCTGCTAAAGCTTTCATGCGCTTCTCCTTGTATGCATGAATGAGCAAATTGGGTATCGAACAAGCGGACACTTTTTGAAAATTTAGATGATTCTGGACAATATCGTACAGAAGTCCACGAGCTGCAGATAGAACCATTACCTCTAGCTCATCAAAAGTTATTCGAAGATCATTCAACAACCTCTTTGACAAGTTGCAAAAACTTTTCGTTAACAATAGTGTCACACGGTACTAGGAATATTTACTATTTAACGAACCTTATATTTCCCTGACTCAGTCCTAAATTATAGAAGTATGCGTTACTTTTCCAGCAATCCAAAAAAACAATTATACAAAAAACCAATACCTACACTTTCAGATATAAAAATGCAAATTTTTTGCAGCCTCGCTAAACGACTTATCAACCAGAGATTTTTTAGGAAGCGGACCTCCAAAGAGCTTTCAAAATTAAAAGTATACAACAAGTGATAATGCCATGTATTCGCCATATCAAAGCCCAATACACATTTATACACCGGCTACGTAAATCTGCTAAGTTACAAAACATGAATCGACAGTTGTCGGATTGTACATCAATGACAAAATGTGTCTAGGCCCTCATTCTTGACTACAACTACTGCCCCCAGAGCCGCTCTCCGACGCCAATGCGTTGGAGCTTCCTGCTTGTTTAAACTGTCATAGGTGAATATTTGGTTTTATTTCTATCCTTAAAATATTCCATGTACAATATACCTTATATGTGCATAGGTACTTTTTTTATTTTTTCTTTACGAAATTATTATTTCATTTTGAAAACAATTATATTATTAAAACGTGACAAATATTTGTAAAACCTTTTCCAAGCGACATCAATCTCAATGAGCCGCAGTTGTGCCGACAGAAACTGCAAAAATGTATAAAAGAGGGGGAAAAAATCAAGAAGCACGCAATCTTTACTTTTAACCCATTTGTACATCGATCTTTTAGAGTCAAATACGTCAATTTTGAGCGTTTGGTTGCGCGTACACCTCGCTGCAGCACAATAAAAGCACAAAATGTAAAAGAAAAAATTGAAGTGCTTTGGAAGTCATTAAATTTGACACGGAACCACCAATTCCCTTTGATAAATTGATGCATATTTTTTCCCCATCAATTTAAATGAGAATAATCAATGCAGAGTGTGCAGACATTTCAAAATCTTAAGTTAAAAATGCTGACTATGCGAGTATAAATATTAAAGCCTAACAGAGCGAAGCGGCGTGCTGCCAGCGCGAGAGGCTCACTGACGCCTACAAACCCAAGTGGATACTTCACGCATTGCACAATGCTTGAAGTATCCACTTAGGTTTGTAGGCGCCAATGCGCGTTCCGTGCTGGCCGCCCGCCCGCTGTGCAGCGGCGCCTGAAGCAACTATTTCACAACAGAGGTGTTGCACAGTATAATACGAAATTGAACGTATTAAGAATGACAGGCATCCTTTAAAAGTACAGATCTTTCCTCGCAAAATAAATCAAGATACTTATCGCACACAGGAAAAATCTAAGAGCCTTGGCAGCCTAAGAGCTGAGGCAAATATGGAGGCTTATCCGGTTCAGGTATAACAAGGTGGGAATTTCTCGAAAGATAAGCAAGTCCTGTTACACCAAAGAGGTGTAGAGAGTTTTAGCGAATTTTTTCTCATGGAATTGACGCTCCCCATTTTTACCAAAACTCTCAACTATACAGGGTTATTCAAAAGTCACGCACCACTGTCCATAACTTTAGTTCCAATCATGATATCATCTTACGGTTTAAGACGTTTTTCCTCATATTGAGGGGGAGACTTTTTTACGTACTTTCCAGTTTTTGATCCCCTCGGGGGGAGGGGGCGGGGGGCAACTCAAAAATTCCAAATGGCCACCCCCCTTATGGCCATTGGTGCGTGACTATTGAATAACCCTGTATATTATTCTCCGTTGGATCAAACTGTTCTTCCATAACACGGCAGCGTAGCCGAGATAGTGGAGAATCTCTTGTCTCTGATGAAAACACATGAATTGAGAGAAACTAACCTCCTTGAGTATGGTATTTTCCGTGTCCTCGAAAACCCAGTCTGCGCATCTCTGAGTCTTGTCGACGAAGAAGGACGATGGACAAGCGATGCTGTCATTGTGGTTATTATCATAGAAGTCCGGATTGATTTTGAATCGGTCACATTTGGCCGGAGCATTTTCCTCTTCGGACTTGAGGGGAACCGCAGCGACTAGCCAGTCCGGTCGGAACTCCGGCCGCCCATCGGACCCTTCGCACTCCGGAATACGGCATCTGCACACAAAACGTCTGGTCAACTTTGAAAGAGGTTCAAATGGAGTACCTGTATACGGGAGAGTATTGCCATCTCTGTGCCGCTCTCTGATTGGTTCATCAGTTTTAGGTTATCATGGAGCTCATGGATTAATGTAAACAAAACCTACCCAGAGGAACACGTATTATCGGCTGAGAAATGAATGATACACTGAAAAAACACTCCGGCAGTGGGAGCCGCAATTACCGGCTATATAGACATACCGTCCGTTCCGTGCTCAAAGGCTGAAAATTCCGGCTGCTGGAGCCGTAGCTTCAACCTCTGAACCCGGAGCAATCGAAGCTACGCCTCCAGCAGCCGGAATTTTCGGCCTTTGAGCCCGGAACGGACGATATGTCTATGTAGCCCGTAATTGCGGCTCCTACGGCCGGAGTTTTTTTTTTTTTTTTCAATGTAATCACACTCAAAGCTTAATTTTCGGCAAAAATATCCATCAAAGTTCGATCCGAACTCAATTCAGAAGTCATGAAAGAATTTCTATCACACCCACCCAATATCACGTCTAAAACTTTATGAAGAACTTTCCGGCCATCTTGTTTGTTTTATATTGGGCCAAACTAGGAGCGTAGGGGTTGGGGTTTGTTTACATTGGTCCAACATTAGGGCTCCATGACAGCCGACCAATCAGAGAGTGGCACACTTTTTCTGTAGTAAAAGGATTGAGATGACAACACTCTCCTGTGTACAGGTCCTCTAAGTTCGAAGGCCGTGAAAACTGCAAAGCGGCCTCTTGCATGTCAAACACGGACACGCCCGCCCCAAAGGGGGGGGGGGGATACTGGGTCCCTGGTACTGGGGCCCGGGCCCCGGAGGAGGCCCGTGTTACCCGTGAAAAACCACTACGAATTCACATGTAACCCTTGTTTCGTAAGAAGGACTGAAAAATTTACCCTAAAAATTTCGCAAAAGGTGAATAGATTTTCAAAAAACACGCTGGGGCATTGTAGAATTCTTCTTAAATTTTCAAAGAAGTATATTTCTTGGAAAATTTCTATCTATTTTCAAGATTTCCAGTACAGAGGGATATTTTTAGTAATTGCGTTTCATTATCTTCCGTCGTCAGATGCTAAGAGTCTCCAGTCTGGGCATCCTCGACTTCAATGGCTCATGGCTCAACTCCCTTGCCATAGACAAACGAAGGGGGAGTCCAGGGGGGCCTGGCCATCTTAGAACTGAAAATAGTATCATATGCCCCCCCCCCCAAAAAAAAAATAAAAATTTTCCAGATATTTTGAATGCAACAATTCACAAGTATTTTGTGCTGAAAGTAGAAAAAAAAAAAAAACATAATTATTCCGCAGAAATTGATGGAGAAATTATTTATGGAAGCTTCAAAATGCGTCCGATTAGTCGAATAAATTCTAAAATTTCTCGGGGGATGCCCCTCGGACCCCCCCCCCTCCTTACTTGGGGCCCGGACGTTAGAACTGGAATCAGGGCCCAAGATGGGATGTGGCGGGCCTGCATGAAGGCAATTTCCATTTAAATCTTCCGTCACATTCTTACGGCGCAATGATACAACTATTTGAACTCTCCGGAATGCGTGAGGTATCACGCCGCATTTGAAGGCGTTTTCAAATCAGCCAAGTTCCGATACCCGGATTATCGTTTTGCATAGTTCATATTCTTTTGCTTTCATTTCTAACCACATGTTTATTTATAATCCTCCTATAAAAATTACCCATTTGCTATATACAATTCTAGCTGAAGCGCACTTCAGCTATGCATTCACCACTGAAAAAATGTCAAAGGAAATAGACACGCCCAGCGTGCATGGAGGCTATTTCCAGTTAAATCTTCCGTAGCATTTCTAAGGCGCAATGATACAACTATTTGAACTCTCCGGAATGCGTGAGGCATCACGCCGCATTTGAAGGCGTTTTCAGTGATTCAGGCGATTAGTCGTAAAAATTCTAAAATTTCTCGGGGGATGCCCCTCAGACCCCCCCCCCCTCCGTGCTTGGGGTCCGGACCTTAAAACTGGTACCAGGGCCCGAGATGGGATGTGGCGGGCCTGTACACGGAGCAGGCCAAAATTAAAGTACGTATAAAGGGAGAGCAGGAACTTGTCGAAACATTGGAGCTTTTAGGGCCCAACAAGGCAGCCAACCGTCTAACACAAAAAACGTAACTCAGATTCAAATTTCGAACCAAGATAGCCCAGAATGATCATAAAGGAGCGTCAACCAAGACGGCCTTCCGAGCGTTCCTCCATAAAAATGAGTGAATTTATGCATGAGACTAAGTCAATTGTGCGGATTAAATATATGCTCTCTGGATGCTCTTATTTGAACTTCGTACTTAGAGAGAGTGCGAAAACGCCGAAATGTGCCGAAAGGGACAACAACCTTCGAAAACGGAAATTGTCACTGCCAATCTTTAGATTCCAATATCAAACCAAGATGGCCGGGAATGATCAAAAATAAGCGTTCTTTTGCAAAAATGAGTGAATTTATTCAGCAACAAAGTCAAATGCGTGCTTTAAAGACGACGGGTCGTCACAATTGTTATAGTAAATCACTCTGGATAATTTGAACTCATAGGTTGCTGGCTGTCCTTTTGGGCCCGAAAAGCTGCATGAGTATGACCTAATCTCAAAAATACCAACATGTCCGCACTCTCCCTATATAGGTAAGTACTCTAACCAAAGTAACATACAGGGTTATCCAAAAGTCACTGACCACCCCTGTAACTTTTTTCCAAATTGAGATAGAAGTTTGAAACTTTGGGAATGTTCCTCGGTCTAAGGTAGCAACTTTTTGGTCCCCCCCAAATTTTGGGGGGCGGCCCCCTAAGGGGGCGGGGGCTAACTTTTTTTTTTCAAATAGCAACCCCCCCTTTGTGATACCTCATTCGAAAGATAATAAAAAAAGAAAATTTTTGGCGCAAACCGCAAGTCAAAATGTTAATTTTTGACAAAATGGCGGCCGGTCAAAGTTCAAAATGGCGGAAATTTGGCATCTCCGTTTTTTATTGGCGGATTGGTCTGAAACTCGGAATCTAAGGGTTTTTTGGGACGAGAAAGACGATTCTGGCATCGGTTTTCCAGAAAAGTCAGTCCATTTGAACCGCCGCCATTTTGAAAAGGACTGACTTTTCTGGAAAACCGATGCCAGAATCGTCTTTCTCGTCCCAAAAAACCCTTAGATTCCGAGTTTCAGACCAATCCGCCAATAAAAAACGGAGATGCCAAATTTCCGCCATTTTGAACTTTGACCGGCCGCCATTTTGTCAAAAATCAACATTTTGACTTGCGGTTTGCGCCAAAAATTTTCTTTTTTTATTATCTTTCGAATGAGGTATCACAAAGGGGGGGTTGCTATTTGAAAAAAAAAAGTTAGCCCCCGCCCCCCTTAGGGGGGCCGCCCCCCAAAATTTGGGGGGACCAAAAAGTTGCTACCTTAGACCGAGGAACATTCCCAAAGTTTCAAACTTCTATCTCAATTTGGAAAAAAGTTACAGGGGTGGTCAGTGACTTTTGGATAACCCTGTATACTTAGATGGCTCACGTGCGAAACTCCGTACCTTCATCACGATGCTTCTTCATAGTTTCGATCGATCACCGATTTTTCCCCATGTGAAGCGATGATAAAGAATCGATCATTAAGGTGTTCATTGCAAACACCCTGTTTATCGATTCTTTTCCATAGGTTACATGGCAGATTGATCGATGTATCGCAAAGTACGCCACGCCTTAGCAATTTGATGCAAAAAAAACTTTTGTTTTTCTTGTGAGCGGGGAAGCCAAAAAACCCGTAATAAATGGAAACTAAAAACGTTAAAATCTTAGTTCGAAGTTGATTTCAATTAATTCCCCAGTGCAAATTTTGTTCCACGTGGAATTTTTGTGAGAATACATTGGGCATGTTGCTTGAGTTTGCATCTTATCTAGTGGTTCATTTCAAGTGAGAGAAGGAAAAACGAGTAATTCGAGAAAAAATCTGTTTAAGTTGTCCAGCAGAAATGCCATCCTTAGAGAGTATTTACTTCAAACGCATGTAACATTATCAATTGTGCGAATTATGGTTTTGAACTTCTCCCAAATTCCTTAAGAATATCAGAGAAAGTTTATCATTGAAAGTTGATAATCGATATCTTTGACCCCAAATCGGGTATTACACGGTGCTGCGGCACCAAACCAACCGGTGCTGTTCCGTTTTATTTTCGTTATTTGTGAGTCAACCTATGTAATTTTTAGAAAGAAAGATATTTTTTGGACTCTTTTTAAGATCAGCTGCTATAATAATGAACTACTTATAGAGCCGCATGGTATAAATTGATTACTTGTATAAAAGCTAAAGTAGGCCAAAAATCTCGTGATCCAAAACAAGAATGTCTCAAAATCGCACATGTACGCCAGGTTTCGTGACTAGTTTCGCGCCTGTGGCGTGGCGTGAATAATCGATTATCGATACCTCGCCATTTGAAGCTATGTTAAAGAATTGATTACTAAGGTGTTCGCTGTGAACACCCTGATAATCGATCTTTTTTCATAGGTTTAAATGGCATAACAATCGATAAATCGCAATTCACGCCACGCCACTGTTCGCGCTTATTCAAAGTTATCGAGGAAGGGAGCAGTTTTTGAGAAATAATTAGAAAAAAACCAAAATTTTTGAAATTATGCGGGAGAAATATTTTGCGGGATTATTCATTTATTTCGCTTGGCTCATGTCTCTCACCAGGCTAATCTGGATGCCAGCGTGGTGACAAAGAAAAATTGCCCGCTACTGACGCACGCGGTAACTTTGGAAAAACGCGATACGAAGAGCCTCTAATTGTGCATAATGTAGTTAATTTTTCACATTTCTGATTTGCTATTGTCTTGTGAGTACATCACGTATACAAGATGATATGTCGTATGACAAAAACAGTGTCTGCTTAATTGAATGCACCTCTTGAGTGATTCAGGCAATAATTAATAACACACCATTCTTTCAATTTGCGATAGTTAAAAGCGAGAACACATCCTTACGTATGCTCGCGACGCACAGTGGATCGAGCCAATCGGAGAGGTTGGACATTTAATTTTTAACTAAAACTGCAAATTTCAATGTTCATTTCGTCACATTTTCAATTTCAAAGGTTGCTCTAAGAGGAAAATCTCACGAGGAAACTAGAGTCCCTTTATACTGAGAGTCAAGACAATTTGAATCCATTTCTGATCGGTTCCCGTATTTTAGGCCTCCACAGTGTCACAAACGGGAATAAAGATTACATTTTCACCAATTGCAAAGATCATAATCTGGAACGGACCAGGGAATTACGGGTTCGGCAAGGAACAAACTTAATGAGAGGAGGAACGGAGAAAGGCATTTGAGAATGGGCCGATCAAAGATTACAAAAAACGTGCAATTTCTGTAATCTTTATTCCCGTTTGTGACATCCATGAGCCGAATTGTCTTGACTCTCAGTATAAAGGGACTCTAGAGGAAACCAATGGAGCCACTTCTAGAACCTCAAAATTTTGTATAAACGGAGTTATAAGCGCTGAAAGTTTCCAAATTTCGTCCAACCCCTCCTATTGACTCGATCCGCAATGCGACGTTGCGTTACAGACATCCAGTCATACTTTATTTTTCCCTCTGAAAACTAGACAACGTAATTTCTAGAAAACTCTCTTGATTTTTCATCTCCGTGAGTAGAATATTCTGTACAAATTTCAAGCTATAATAAAGTTGAATTGTTTCTCTTCGAAGCAATAAACTAGGAGCGAAGATTTTGAAACGCCACAATGGAGGTACGGGGTGTCGCAATTTTTAGCAGTCTATTGTGACTTACCCATGCTTTTCGTTTGGAAAGAAAATTATTTTTATGACCTCTCTCTGTCGCCCCCTCCTCTCTCCTTATATGTTATTTCTATTCTTCCGACTGAAAATGGCTCAGTTTTGGGGCGAAACGTCTCGGATTTTTATGTGTAATTTTTAGCTTTGCACTGAAAAAAAATTCTCGGCGTTTTTACCAAGGTCCGTTGGTACCTTTACCATCTCACTTTTTTACCAATTATTGGTAATTTTACCAAGACAGACTGGTAAGCTTACCTAAAAACCGGTATTTTTACTGTTTTTTTCAGGTAAGAATACCACTTTTATTGGCAATCAATGCCCGGTAACTTTGCCATTTTATCTCGGTAATTCTGCCACAGTCGATAAAAAATATTGGCGTTTTTACCAAGGTCCAGTAAAATTACCGACAAAATTCAAAAGTTCAAGTTCAATACCGAGATTTCTCGGTAAAATTACCAATTCCATAAATGGTAATTTTACCGAGAAAAAACTGGGATCAAATAGAACCCTGAATTCTTGGTAATTTTACCCTTTTCTTAGTAAATAGGTACACCGAGATTTTTTTTCAGTGTGTTTCCCGTTTTTTCTCCTATATTTTTGGTATCAACATAGTCATACGAGCTGCTGTTTTAGAAATTTTAACCTACTTCTCTCTCACTCCATATCTATAATTTATGAACGCACCTGTAGGAGAGATCTCCGGCGGAGAAAACGTAGCTCATGGAGGAAGCCACCGAAAAGGAAATGACCAGTCCGAGTAAGATGTTGCTGATGAACTGGTATTTGCCATACTCGCCCAAATTGTAGCAGATGCTGTCCAAGTCAATTTCCATACTTTACACTTCTAAAACGCACACAAATTATAACAATAATCGAGGCATACACAATCGAAAGCACGAGCGCACTTCTTGACGAAACTGAGATAAAGCCTTGAATTCACAGTAGTTCTCTGAGAATTTTTTCGCGACAGAGGACAGATATAGATTTTAAATTATGGATACGGCTGGTATCAACTCAAACACTATTTAATCTTCCCGTTTAGTTCATCATTTTGTTAAACAATGACAAAAATTCAATGAGCTGTAGCGTAGCTGTGCAACGTCTACGAACATCGTCTACCTTATTGAAGGAGGCGTATGCGACACGCGTTCAAATTGCTTATTTACTGAAGTAGTGAAAAATTATTTTTTTTAAAAGAAAAAAAATTACAAAAGTAAGCACACTGATTTTTTAGCGAGTATGAAATTCATCTGGATCGTTTCTGTTGAATATGAACGAAGAAATTTGGTTAAACGTGGGAAAAAATTTATCTCGATATTTTAAAATATTTTTTTGAAAAATACCGCACTGAAACCTGCATATACAATTAAAGGAGAGTTTTACTGTATTCGAAAATGAACAAATGAAAAACTCGAACATTTCAAATACTTTGACACACTCCGATACATTTTTTATTTTTAACTGTGGTGATATTATTATTATTAATGATTATTATTTTAAGTGTACGTCAAAATTATATTTTTAGCTTTTTTGCTGAATTTTAAGACAAACATTCCATGATTATAAATGAAACTGTCGAACAACTGATTGTGAGCACAGAACTGATACGAGTGTCAATGACCACAGCCTACGTAATTACGGAATGTGTGATAATTGCAAGGTGAAGTACTCAATTTATATCCAAATAATGTGCCTCACGAACTTCACCTAATAAACTCTGAGGTGTGGGTTGAGTGATCGAATGTAAGACAAGATATGGTTGAGTCGCCTCGCAGATAAAAGGTCGTTATGATAAGAAGCTGAACAACGAGATAGACTCCAGAAAATAAAATCTGCTTAACAATTGTAATATTGGCTTTTTAGTCATTATCTCATATAGCACGATGTTTGCAGAGGGGAAAGGCACTGCTTAATTTACTGAGGCAGCAAACCTTTCTTTCCCTTTTTAAAACACCAAAGATTTTACAAGAGTGGGAAATAGAAGGTATTGGAAAATGCATGAGCGTTTAATATAATTTAGTAGATCTATTCAAGACAATAATTGGACTGCATTTTGCATTTTGGGACTATAAATTCTGACTCATCTGAAAAAAAACATTTATGTGCATAGGGAAACCAATGGCACATACGTTATTTTTAAACCGGGCCAGAGTTTATAGTTCCAAATTGCAAAATGCAGTCCAATTAGGGAACATCCATCATATCGGCGCACAGTGGTTCGAGTTAATTAGAGAGGTTGGACATGACATTTTTTACTAAAACTGCAAATTTTAATGTATTATTCGTCACATTTTATATTTCGAGGAATGCTTTCAGAGGGAAATTTCACGGGAAAAAACAATAGAACCATTTTAAAAACCTCAAAGTTTTGTATAAACGGAGTCTAAGATTTTAAATTTTCCAAATTTTGTCCGACCTCTCCTATTGACTCAAACCACCGTGCAGCGCGGTGAGTCTACCAGATCAATTATCTCGGTTTTCGACGTTGCAGACTTCCCATCATACTTTATTTTTTTAATAGACTTCTCAACGTCAGTTCTTAAGACTTCCGCTATTTTTCCTCTTTGCGAAGATATAGTGTGCAAATTTCAAGGAATGATATTGGTCTGGCCTCCGTCCAAAAAATTAAATGTTCCGTCAAGAACTCGATTTTTAAAAAAACTAAGGTTTTCCTTCATTTTTGTGAGATACCACATATCAACTCCAGAGTCTAAATAGTTGCGCGCTTGATTTTCGCATTAAACGATGCGAACATAATATTTACATTCATAAATGTCAGTAATTTAAGACGCAAAAAAAGTCAGATTTGCCTTCATTCGCCACGAAGTCGCACTAAAATCGCGGATCAAATACAAGGTTTACGAACATTCCATGAACATTTAATACAAGTTAGTAGATCTACAGGAATTAATAATTGAAACGGTCATTCCCAAAAAGACTTAAGCGCCACATATGACAAAACAAGAAAAACAGTTGAAACTGTATTATACAACCTGTTTTAAACCGCAGATTAATAAGAGTGTCATTAGTTAATTCATTGCTTTGATATTTTAGAGCTCTGAGATTTAGAACAGGTAATTGAGATGGTGACCCCGATTTTATACTTGTCACACATGCACGGGAAAAAATGGAACGTTGATGTAGCATTCATACTGTTAAAAACATGTGCGACAAGCACCAAATGCTAATTTCGCACGTAAAAAAAAAAAAAATTCTAACTCAAAATTGAAATGGTTCATTTAACCATGGACGGAGTTAATATGCGCATTTTTAAGCGTTCAACGTTAGTAGTGTACGCTCTTTCCCGTCGTTTTGCAGCGGGTATGTTACTAATGGATCCGTTGGTAAAGGCCCGCACTGCTCCATGGAAATTGGTGCCATTTTTCGTGGCGGGAAGCAATATACCTAGTTTCTCAATTTTATTTATGTACCATTTCTACCTTTTTTCTCCTATTTTTTCCACTTTATGTAATGCCTGTAGGCGTGTCTTTGAGAAATTAATATCTTAAATGCTAATTTTACACGTAAAAAAAAAAATTCTAACTCAAAATTGAAGTGGTTCATTTAACCATGGACGGAGTTAATATGACATTTTTTTATTTTTTTTTGTAAACCAGCGCTTATACTTGTCGCACATATTTTTACCATTATGAATGCTGAAGCAACATTCAATTTTTTCCGTGTGTTTACAACATTATACATGCTAAAGCAACATTCAATTGTTTCCTCGCGAGGCAAGTATGCCGTAGAGTACCTTTATAGACAGAGTATGGCCATTTCTGTGCCGGTTTTTCATTGGTTGCGAGAATATAGGCTGACACGATGTTCTTACGGCCGTAAATAAACAAACAAAATGGCTGTTATCAGCAAGCAAATTAGAAGTTATGCACATCTTACATACTCCTGTGATAGAGGAGAAAGGCGATTTGACAGTGTGTTCATGTGTTTTTTGTGAGTTATTCGTAGATATGCCAGTTGAAATTGTTACTGCCGTATAATTGAAATTTTTGTCAAATTTTAGCTTCTTATCGATGTTACGGTGTGCCGCCATCTTGTTTGTTTATATACGGCCGTAAGAGCATCATGAAGCCTAAAAACTCGTTGACCAATCAAAAAGCGGCACAGATTTCCTGTAGTAAAAATATACGAATGGCCATACTCTGTCTGTAAAGGTACTCTAGTATGCCGTGCTAAACCTGGCAACAGCGCTAGACACCGTCGGAAAACGGTCGAAGGGGCGCGAACAGGGTTGAATCAAGTTTCCGTTGCTTAATGCGCCCATAAATCAGCCGTTTTTTCCAGGAGTCATCACGATTCACGAGGTGTCTCGTAATTGGGAAATCCAGGCCCGCCGCGCCGAAGGGACAAGGACAGTTTTTCAGGGTCGCCGTCGCGGCGAGGGTGGCTGAGTGGGGGGGGGGGGGTGGGGGCGGAAAGCGCGCGGAGCTTTTACTCTTGATGGATGCGATTGTAGATCTTTGTTTGCGGCCATCTGAGCACTGCGCCGGCTCCTGGGTAGAAACAGCGAGCCTCCGCGGACTTTCCGTTGGGACTTGCGAGGTTCCCGCTCGAGAGGGTGGTATTTGCGTCCGTAAATAGGGTCTCTTAATGAGGAGGAGGGTTGTAGGATATGGTTCATGATTTCTCTCTGACACTCGAGGAATTCCTACAGGCGAGGAAAGAGTCCTGGTGCGAGGAGTGCAGGGTTTGCGTTTTGTAATTTTTCGAGGGAGAGTTTTTTGATTAAAGGGGTGGGATTCTTTCCGTTTTACAGAAACCTGGTTTTCTTCGTATACTTCCCCATGAATTTTCATTTATCGATACGAACCTTCAATACATCGAAACTTTAAAATCGAAAATAGGAATTCTTACAGACAGACAAGGAAAGAGTCCTGGTAGGGTTTGCGATTTGTAATTTTTCGAGGGAGAGTTTTTTGATGAAGGGGGTGGGATTCTTCTTATTAAATTGTTTCTTCTTTCATTTTAGATAAACCTGAGTGTTCTAGTGACCATGATTAATTGGACGTACTTCTGGCAAACGGAACTATGTGCATTAAGACATGAGCCCTGAGACCCATAAGAATATATGCATAACAGGGCTCCCGTCATAATGCACATAGTTCCGTTTGCCAGAAGTACGTTCAATTAAGGCAGTCGATCGTATGGACCTTACTTTGGAAAAAAATATCTTGGATCCTGAGTCCAAACTCTAAAAAAAATATGAAAAGAAAAACTCTCTTGATTCGATCGGATTCTTGCTTGAATTGAGAGCCAGGCCTTTTAATTCAAGCGGATTCAATCAAATCAACAGAATATTCACAGTTACACCAATAAAAAAAAAGACTGCATGACCAAAAGAGCATTATTCCAATTGAGATTTATAATGCTGAAAAAGTTGCAGGGTCAAAAGTCAAGGTGATTCGATGGACGCCATATTTTGTGTCAGAACGGCATGCGCATCAATTGGTTCCATTTCTTCAGCTACTCGTCATTTTTCTCCAATTTTGAGATCGCAATTCTGTTTTCAGGAGACTAAAGCTCTTACCACTAGACTATCTACATCTCAAAATTCGATAGAAATGACGAGTAGCTGAAAAAATGGAACCAATTGATGCGATATATCACATGCCGTTCTGACACAAAATATGGCGTCCATCGAATCACCTTAAATTCACATCTGCTTCCAGGAAATTCGGCCAGACTTTTTAACGCGCCAGACGCAATGTCATTCGCTCTAAGCTGCACAATGGCTTTCATAGCTCATTATTAGCCATTGTAAACCAAAAATAGTAAAGCTTTTAGCGGTCTTTTGACCCTTCATGTCAAGTCACGGGATCAACAAGCAAATTAATTTTATATTTCAGGAAATCCTCCCAGACTTTTGGAAGTTACCGGGTCCAATCTCACTGGTTCTAAGTTGTCATAGGTATGAATTCCATGGCTCATTAGCAGCTACTATACACCAAAAAAGGCAAAGCTTTCAGCGGTTCTCGAAAAAGCGGGAAAAAATAACTTGTGGTTTTTGTTCTGTCTCTGTAAAACCACCTAGCGTGACACAGACAAAAAAAAATAAAAAATAAAAAAAATAAATCAAATAGGTAAGGAAAAATCTTGGCTCTATAGGACAACGCTTTCATCGAAACATGCGGGGCTCAAATTTTCAAAAACTCAGATTTTTTATTGTACCGGGATTTACGCACTCTACATGTTCTATAGTAGGTAATACGAGCTAGAAAATCGAATTTTGAGGTCGAGAAATTGATTAATCAATTTTGATTTCGATTTCTTGCGATATCTTGGCTGAAAAGGGCATTTTTTTCGTAAACTTCGCAAGAAAATTTAATTTATCGATAGAAGTCTTCGGTAAATTGAAATTTTAACATAAAAAATAAATTTCTCGTAAAAGTATACATTGGGCGACAATTTCATACCTGCAAAAAGTACATGGACGGTGAAACCACCAAACCACGTATCTGGGTTTGCGACGTTGTAGGCTTCCTGTCATATTTTATAAATAGCCAACGTGAATTCTTGAAAACTTACGTGTTTTTCTTTTCTGTGCCAGGAAAACTGTGTGAAAATTTCAAGAAAAGATAATGATTTGTTCTTCTTAAAAAAATTAAAATGGGAACAAGATTTTTAAACACCGCAATTGAGATACGTGGTCTGGTAGTTCTACCATTGACATACAAATGTCGACAACTGAGGTACGATTCATATGAGTTTACAAAATGAATTCGGTAAGGCCATTCCACGCGAAATCCAAAGACTGCTGCTTGACCAACCTCGATTTTCCTTTAGGTATATTTTTATTATTTGTTATAATATCCAATAGAAGCACAAAAACCATTTTTCAAACTTTTTCAACCACCCTGCAGGCTGATAATTGAATTTCATAAACAAAGATATGGACAAAGAAGACATAACTGCCGTGCTACGCAAAAACTAATCCATGCTAAATCCATCAAGATTTTCCCTCTTTTTTTGGAACTTAACACTTTATAAAATAAAAATCGTTTTACCCTTGCACCTCAAATTTTCAGGTTAAGTCCTTGATACTATTTTTAAAAGAATTCTGTAAAAACATTGTCTCAAGGTACACAAATTTTTCTGCTATGATACACTGTTTCCAAAAAATGTAAAATGGCGTTTACGGCGTTTTTGCGTCGCACGGCAGATAAGGAGTGTAGAGCGATCCCATTGGTTGAAATGGGTGGTTCTTATAGACTATTGGGGGTAAAAGATGTACCAACTAGGTCTCAAGACATTTTGTCAACGATTTTTTGTTCGCGCACCTTTTTTGTCCAGTAGTTTACGCCCACATGTAAAATAAGCAACAGTGCCTTGAGCGTTATATTTTAGTCGGTATGTAAAATTATATTGACAATATGGAGATGAGAAATTGAGAGAGAAGGAGGTGTTGTTATGGTTGCTCATTTTCTAAATGAAATGTTATTACTTTCTCCTTTTGAATCATCTTTTTAAATTGTCGTTGGTGAATATTTGGTTTTACTTCTATCCTTAAAATATTCGATGTACAGTATACCTTATACATGTATAATTTTTTCTTTACGAAATTATTACTTCATTTTGATAACATTTATATTTTTAAAACGAGGCAAATATTTATGAAACCTTTTCCAAGTGACATTAATCTCAATGAGCCGCAGTTGTGCCGACAGGAACTGCAAAAATTAATAAAAGAGGGAAAAAAACCAAGAAGCACGCAATCTTTAGTTTTAACCCATTTGTACATCGATCTTTTAGAGTCAAATACGTCAAATTTTGAGCGTTTGGTTGCGCGTACACCTCCCTGCAGCACAATAAAAGCACAAATTGTAAAAGAAAAAATTGAAGTGCTTTGGAAATCATTAAATTTGACACGGAACCACCAATATTTAAAAAGCACACATTATATTATTATTCTCCTTTGATAAATTGATACATATTTTTTTCCCATCAATTTAAATGAGAATAATCAATGCAGAGTGTGCAAACATTTCAAAATCATGAGTTAAAAAACGCTGACTATGCGAGTGTAAATATTAAAAGCCTGACAGAGCGGAGCAGCATGCTGCCAGCGGGAGAGGCTCACTGGCGCCTACAAACCTAAGTGGGTACTTCACGCATTGCGCAATGCTTGAAGTATCCACTTAGGTTTGTAGGCGCTAATGCGCGGTTTGGAAACCTCTTTTTATGATAAATCTTTTTTTGCTAAGAGCTAAAATTTCTGTACCTTTAAGGGAAAATAATTTATTTTAGGACTGAACCAAGATGTACGTGAACTGCGAAATGGCAAAAACCAGGAAAACCCCTATGTCGAGGATTTTCTTTTTTTTTCAAAGGAAGGAGGAAATGTTGGTTTTTGTTGTAATGACACTTTATTTCTAGCTCACTAATGTTTAAAAAAGCGCTAAACAGGGCAATACTGAGAACGCAATTTTTCCAATGGGTCACGCTCTAAATAATCTGAAGATTGGAAGAATCATAGTTCACAAATGGTGAAAAATGTTTGAAAAAACAAATCTGGTTCTAAGTTGTGATATGAATTTCATGGCTGATTAATAGTCACTATTCTGCACGGAGAAAAAAAAAACTTCGTGCGCTGGACCCGAATTTGAGGTCATATAGATCTCTGAAGTTTTCGGGTTACGTATCTAAAAACTTGAGGTCGAGCTGCCGAAGTTCGGGTCAGACATTTGAAGTACTTCGATATATACCGAGTGGTTTGGGTCACACATCTGAAGTACTTCGGTACACATCGAAGTGCCTCGATGTCTGACCCGAACTTCGGCAGCTCGACCCCAAGTTTTCGGATGCGTGATCAGAAAACTTCAGAGATCCATATGACCTCAACTTCGGGTCCCATGCACGAAGTTTTTTTCTCCGTGTGGGTGTTCCAGAGCAACCGTCAATCATCTTTTTCTCAGAAACGGCCAAAAATTGAGCTTCGGGACGAAATCTGGTATGGGTAAATCAACCCCAAAGAATTCAATGAAAATATTTCAAATGGGAAGGGTATGCTCGTGTGTTCGGATGTGAATTATACGACCAAAAATAAGAACTTTTTGGTATTTGCACTTTTTCCCAATAGGTACCCTCTTTTTTGGAGTTACGGGGCATTTTGGAGCACTTTTGGGGCAAATTTCAGTTAGACAATGTAGGTGTTAAAATCATTCCGAGAAATAGATAGTGGACGGGTTTACTGGACCACCCGGTACGCCAAAAAAAACCGTCTAGCTTTTAACGGCTCTCAGAAACGTGGAGACAAATAACCTGTGGTCTTTGGATCCATTACTCCGAAGTTGAATGCATCATTTCGAATTTCTCTCTTGACAGGTCATTATTCAGCACTAATGCACGCACGAGGATCTGCCGATTCCTATCGACTTCAATCTATGTATATCTTTGCAACGCAATTGTAGTGCACGCAACGTTTCACGTGCGTTGGAACGCAGAGTTATACTTGGTTTTGTGCTCGAAGCTCATACAAAAAAAGTAACCTACATTTTGTGCGAAAATATCGATCGCTAAAGTACGAGACCACGTATCTCCGTTCGCAACGTTGTAGACATTCAGTCGTACGTTATTTTTATCATGTGAAACTAGCCAACTATTGTAATTTGTCGAAAGTCTCCTCGATTTTTTCCCTGTTAACAAAATGGACCACTAGACAAGGTACGAGTTAAATGATTCTGATACAAATTTCTTAACCAGAAGTTCACGTAGAACACGATTTGCATAACGAAAATTACTTAAACCAACTCCTAACGAAGATATTAACGTTTTTATTTCACATTGGTTACGAGGAATTTGAACTGCCCGCTCACAAGCAATTCAAAGCTCTACGTGAGTCAAATCGCGCACTACAATGGTTTCAGCAATCTTCTCAATCGAGCAATGTTCATTTCCCAATAAGCAATTTGCTATAGCTGAGCCAAAGCGTCAAGATTGAGGTTGCCAGATTTTTATATCGCAGAGACTGTAATGATAAACGTTTAGCGCGCGATGTGAATCACGTAGAGCATTGAGTTTTCATGAGCGGGTGGTTTGAATTGACGCATCAAGAATTATTGAATATCTTCGCAAGGAGTTGATTTCGGTAATTTTCGTTGTGCGCATCGTGTTTAACGTGAAATTTTGGTCAAGAAGCATGTATCAGAATGCTGAAATTCGCACCTTGTCTAGTGATCCATAGCTAGTCGGTACGAATTTCAAGCTGTATAATTGACTTCCTTCTTTTTGAAAAAAATAAAGTAGGAGCGGAAATTTCGGGACACCGGAATGGAGATACGTGCTTCTACACTTTTGCCATCGATATGGGATGGGAAGCAATATATATAACAGTCAAATCAATAACGATCATGGTGACGAAGTCGGGAACCCAGCCCCTATATACCTCCCGTATCTCCTTTGACCCATGATGCCGTGCCGAGGGAAAACGCCGTATGAGCATTCGAGAGTTGCCAAATTTCCTCAGATAATAATTATGTTTATTTTTTAGAAGATTTATCAATATATTTCCTTGAAATTTGTACACCATTTAGATCAAACTACGGACGAAATTCTCGGAAAAATCGAAAGAAAAATGTTCACAAACATCCCCGAAAATTCGTGATTTACCAAAGGAAATTTGGCAACGTCTGAAGGTTTATACGGCGTTTTTTCTTAGCACGGCAGTATGGGCCTTTCTCAAATTTCGTGTGAGACTTGTTCTCCATATTAATCTGTGCAGTCCGGGGCTCATAAGGACGTACGGATACCTTTTCGTCAGAGGAACGACGTCCTGAGCCATAAAAAATAATATTGGTTAAAAAGGGCAGCAAAAAGTACACGTCTGTCACCCAGTTGCCACGTGCTTATTATGTTAACGTCAACGGTTAACGTTCATCAATCCAACGAAACAATTTCTTCAGAGTTGGTTATCGGGCAAATTGTTTTTCCACGAATTTTCACTTTTCGATTTTCAAAGCAGACCCCGAGCAAATTCTGGGAACAAGGTCCGCTTTAATAGATAATTTCAGATTTTTCCCTTCTGTCTGTAAGTCCCCTTTCCCTATTTGATTTCAGTCCCCCCGCTCCTTGTGACCTTGAGCAGTACGTAAATGCGTGCCCTCTGCTTTTTCAATTTCATCAAATTGACGTCATAATATTCTCTTGAACTTGAATGGCATAACGTGTGATGAGGGTCAAAATACAAAATGTGAGCGTCCACGTAAAAATGGACCTCAGTCCATAGAGGTAAAATTTTTGTAGACGATTTTTTTTGTCCATGGTCAGGTTGAGAAATAGATTTTTGTGATTCTGTAATCTCTTCCAGTCCTAATTTTTGGTGGTTTCTCTCGAAACGACACTTTTGTAAACCTCCATGTTTGTTTACTTTGGGTTGTTTTTTTTCGGCCAGGATAACCAAAAGGACTTTATTTGTCCATTGAATCGGTGTTGATCGGTTCACGTTTTTATTTTTCGTTTGATTCATGTCGACCGAATAGATACCCTCTATTTACATGCAGACTTCCTTTCATACTCTTTTTCTAACCGAACTATTCGCCTTCTGCTGCGTCTGCAGCGATTGTTGTTACGAATATGTTGTGCGTGCTGATTTCAACTTATTACATACTTGACTCTCTGAAGGCGTTTTATGTGCGCAAGTGGCGCAGTCTGTCGGAGAATCAACGAAGTAGGAATTGAGAGATTTATTTAATCTTACTTCTGTAGTTCTCCAACAGGGTGCTCTACTTTCGCTCATAAAACGCCTTCAGAGAGTCAAGTATGTAATGAGTTGAGATCAGCACGCACAACATATTCGTAAGAACAATTGCTGCGGACACAGTTGAAGGCGAATTGAAAACATCCGTATATTACTCGTTGAAAAACATTTTAGCTCTTTAATTAATATTGTTACCAATAGAGTTGTATTTTATGGTCTTTCAATGGGAGATTTTCAAAAAGCTTTTCACGATAAACTTAATGTGAATGCAAAATAAACACGCTACAAACTTTTCAGTCTTAGCAGAATTTTAGTAAAGATTCGATAAACTTTGAAGACCAGTAAGCCGAGAGGTACAAATTCAGTAAACGACACAAAGGAAAGTCTTGTTGGGGGGAGGGGGGGGGGGTTGATGGTGCGTTTTCATAGTTAGCTTGTGATATTAATTCAAAATGTAAAATAATTCAAATATGAATTACACATATGGATAAGCTTGCTTAGGATGGTTTCATGCAATTCAGGCGATCTTTGGTGTGACAAGTTTTTCGAGAATCCCCCACAAAAAGACCATAAAATATGCTTAAAAATATTTTCTCTCCCCGAGCAACCAGTATGTGCTTAGGAAAGGAATGTATCCGTTCCTACGCACAGACATTACTCTTCTTTGCACCGACCAGCTGCCCAGGAGAGAAAATATTTCTCTCCTCTGCATTGAGTAGTTGTTTTCGAGAGATAATTTTCTCTCTCGAGCAACTAGTTTGTGCTTATGAGAGGATTGTATCCGTTTCTAAGCAGTAACTAGTTGCTAAGAAGAGAAAACATTTCTCTCCTTTGCACCGACAAGTTGTTCAGGAGAGGAAACATTTCTCTCCTTTGCACCGGCTAGTTGCCCATGAGAGAAAATATGTCTCTCCTCTGCATGGAGTATTTATTTTCGAGAGAAATATTTTCTCTCTCGAGCATCTATTTTAGGCTTAGGAAAGGAATATATCCGTTCCCATGCACTAACTAGTTGCTCAGAAGAGAAAACATTTCTCTCCTTTGCACCGACAAGTTGCGCAGGAGAGAAAACATTTCTCTGCTCCGCACCGGATGTTTAGGGGGATAGGTTTCCTCTCCTAATCATGTATGCTTCTTGGTACCCAGGTCCCTACCAGGGAACCATCCGTTCCTAAGCACAACATATTCGTAACAACAATTGCTGCGGAAGGCGAATTGAAAATATCCGTATAATAATCGTTGAAAAACATTTTAGCTCTTTCATTAACATTGTTGCCAATTGAGAAATGTATTTTATGGTCCTCTCATAGGAGAAGAAAAGTCTTGTTGGGGGAAGAGGTTTGATGGCGCGTTTTCGTAGTTTGCTTGAGATAAGAATTAAAAATGGAAAATAATTCAAAAATGAACTACTTACATAGATAAGCTTGTTTGGAAGGTTTCCAAGCAATTCAGGCGATCTTTGGTGTGAACATTTTTTCAAGAGTCTCCTATAAAAGAGACTATAAAATACAACTTTCTATTGGTAGCAATATTAATTAAAGAGCTAAAATGTTTTTCGACGTGTATTATACGGATGTTTTCAATTCGCCTTCAGCTGCGTCTGCAGCAATTGTTGTTACGAAAAAGTTGTGCGTTCTGATCTCAGGTCATTACATACTTGACTCTCTAAAGGCGTTTTATATGCGGAAGTAGAGCATCCTATTGGAGAACAACAGAAGTGGGATTGAATGAATCTCTCAATCCCTCCTTCATTGAATCTCTTATAGACTGTGCCACTTGCGCAAATAAAACGCCTTCAGGGAATCGAGCATGTAATGAGCTGAAATCAGCACGCATAACATATTCGTAACAACAATAATTGCTGCAGACGCAGCAGAAGGTAAATTATTCGGTTAAAAAAAAAGAGTATGAATGGAAAAAGGAGTTGAGGAATTCCTAAGCATAAACTAGTTGCCCAGGTGCGAAATTTCGCTCTCCTCTGCATTGAGTAGTTGTTTTTGAGAGAAATGTTTTCTCTCCCGAGCAACTATTTTACGCTTAGGAAAGGAAAATATCCGTTCCTAAGCATTAACTAGTTGTTCAGGAGAGAAAACATTTCTCTCCTTTGCACCAAATAGTTGCCCAGCAGGAGAGCAAAAATGTCTCTGCTCTGCATTGAGTACTTGATTTCGAGAGAAATCTTTTGCCTCCCGAGCAACTAGTATGTGCTTAGGCGAGGAATCTATCCATTCAAGGGCTAAATGTTTGGATATTGACCGACACTCTGGGTCCCTCTGAGGAGGAAATCGAAAATTTGACTCGACTGAAAATTTGATTCGATCGGAAATCTGACCGACCGGAAACCACAATCAACGTGATTCGTTATCTACCCGAAATTTCACTTGACCGGAAATCGAAAATCCTAATTTCTACTCGACCGGAAATGTGCCCCAATCGAATACTTGACTCAACTGGAAATCGACCCGATCGGAGATGTGTTCCAACCCAAAATTTGGTTGTTCTCGGATGGAGAATGACCAATTTCAATACCAATATATCATTGATTTTCCTAAAAAATCGCAAAAATTCGATATAAGCGATTGATATATTGACTCGTTAACGATAAAAATCGATTTTACAAGAAAAAATACGTAGGTGTCGGTGTACTACAGTCATATTACGTGCATTTAGTCATCCACGAATCAATAATGAACAATTTCAATCTCAAAAAATCGTCGATTTTCCGTAAAGAATCTTAAAAAATCGATATAACCGATCGATATATCGACTCGTCAACATTAAAAATCGATTTTGCGTGTAAAACACGTAGGAACCGGTGTGTGTAACATGTGTAAACAACGACAACAACCCCGTAGACACATCAATTCAACAAGAAAATAGCGAAGAGTAAGGCCGGAGTTTGACCCTTTTGCCCACCCGTAACTCGAAAACGGTTCCTTCGCTCATCTTGAAATTTTTCCCTGAGTTTTCTGTTATTATAAGCTTCCACTTAAACCTTGGTTCGATGGTCAAATCGAATACCGAAAAAGGGGCGAAATATTGGGAGGCTCTTTCTTTCTCCTTGTAAATCGGCATCTGGAAAATTGTCATTGTTGGCTGTGACGCATGATTCAAAGCCTTAATAATGACGTTTCTGACGCTCGGATAATTTTTCAGTGGAAAAATAAAGAAAGTCTAAAAATTAAAGCTACGTTCGTGAGAAAAAAATGAGGCGCACAAGCTAAATTCTACTGCGCCTTCATTTAGCGATACTACCAAATATTCTACATCGGAGAAACATCAGTGAAGGAGAGATATCGACGGTGAAACTACCAGACCACGTATTTTGATTCGCAACGTTGCAAAATTCCTGTTAAACTTTAATTTTTAAGTAGAAAACCACTTATCGTCAATTCTCGAAATTTTTCGTGATGTTTCTCCTATGTGCGAAGAAAACTCTGTGAAAACTTCCGGAGTTGATACTGACTTGTTTTCCTTAAAATAAAAAAAAAAAAAAAAAAAAAAAAAAAAAAAGGGACGAACTTCTTTAAACGCCGCAAACGGATTGCGTGATCTCGTAGTTTTACCGTCGATATATGAAACTCCCATGAAATAAAACGGCACCCAATAATAATTGAAGGATTTCACATAATAATAAAGTCTGTGCAATACCTGCCCTTGACAGGGAGAAAAAATGTTAAGGGTTATCCCCTAAAATTGTTGCACTACCCCAATTTGTTGGATGATACGGAAATTTGAAATTAGGCACTACCGCAAATTAAGTTTGAGTTGTACTGAAACATTTGGGTCGGTAACATTTAATGGGGCTCTACCACAATTAATTGGGGTACTACTACAATTAATATGCAATTCCCATACAACCCCATGCTCTTTTTTCCCCATGGAGATCGTACAACTTTACTATTATATTTTAGAAAATTATTCTTCTTTAAAGTTCTCATCGTATGAATGTCCACCGGAGGTGAATCTTGAGCCATGAAAACCCGAAATTGAACCTTACAGATCAAAATATGCAGGAGTGGTTCACAGAAATCCTGGGACAAAACCATTTAAACATTTCAAACCAAAACGGCACCATGGCAATAATTTAAAATTTGCGTAGAGCAAAAAACATTGTTTCTATCAGTAGAAGCAGCTTCTAAAATAAAATTTCCAGTACACCATGTTCAGAGCATACTAATACATATACAGAGTGCTTTGATCATTACTTCTAACTGCTGACTAATGAAACTTTTCCCTGCCATTATGCGTCTTCCTTGGAGTTCCATCCTAAATATTTTCATTTCTAGATCCTTGATCTCTCAACTAACATAACGGCAGTCTTAATAGTATCTTCTCGACGACTCATCACGAAAATTGCATGCTCCACTCTAAAATTGTCCTGCACTTCTAAAATTTACAGGGTAATGTCTTCTCTCCCGTGGACAGTCATATTTTGTCATTTTGTTCGAACGCAGGTGGTCACTGAATGAGGCTACTGTACAGTTCCTCGTTCCATGGCCAAAGCGTGGCCACACTAATTAAGAGCGGGGTGATTCGAATCAGTGATCAGTATTTGAACTGTGACAGGAATCCCATTCCATCCGAGTGATTGCGGAGAATGTTCTCTAGTCGCGACAGGCTGCAATGTTGTCAGCAACCATGCCTTATTTAAGCACAAAATGAACTATCGAATTATTATTTGAACATGGCGATGAAAATCACCGTAACACCGATATTAATAGTAGGAATTTGTTATGTGAAAACACAACGCTTCGGTGTTATGAAAGATATTTATTAAAGCAGAGCCGATGCTTTTCAATTCGTACCCTTGATAATGATTGTAAGGGTTGAAAAGCCTCGGCTCTAATCTAATAAATATCTCTCTTAAAACCTTCGCTTTGTGTTTTCACATAACTAATTGGATTGCATTTGCAAAAAGGAACCAGGAGCATTGCAATGTTGCTAAGATTGTGCAACTTCTTTTGTTTTGGAAGAAAAACCTGATTTTTCATTTACAGTTTCTATTTTACTCGCTAAAAACTGTAAATTAAAGACAAAATCTCAATGAAAATGTCATATTTGTTCATGGTTTCAGTAACTTTATTGCAAAGGATGAAAATGCACAATCTTAGCATCATCACAATTCTTCTGGTTCCTTTTTGCAAAATGCAATCCAATTTCAACTAGGTATTATCTAATTTTTAGTTATCGATCCATATATTCCTATCGATACATGCCTGAAAACGGGACAATTTTGTATTTTGTATGATATATATTGGCCACAGGATGACGACATAACAGAAGCAGGATGACGTAACTGTTGGATTCATTCCGAAAATAATCCATAGCCATTTACCACGAAATTAAGATAAAATTTTCCGAATATTCCTTGGAATGTATTGTACCCTGGTGGTATTCAAAGAAAAGAAGGGATGGATGCGGGTTTTTCCGATCCATATTAGACGCACGCGTTGTTGTGAGCTATGTCAAACTGTTGTCACCTGTCAATAACGCCTTCTGTTTCGCGCGATACTCCACCGCTTACACCAAAGTTAAAATATTTGTATCATTAATTGTCATGCAGAATCCTCCGCTTTTGAAACATTGTCTCGCATTCAGTCGGAGAAACCTCAATGGAGACAGTTAGCATTATACGCAAATGCCTCTTCAAATGTATTGAATCCTGGTGAATCCTGACTAGTCTTTAAAGAAATGAGGGGGGATGTGGGTTCCTTTGATTCCTTTACATGGTACGCGTTGTCGTGAGCTACGTCAAACTGTTGTCACCAATCGAAAGCGCCTTCAGTTTCGTGGGATACTTCACCGCACACACCAGAGTTAAAATATTTGTATCATTAATTGCGTGCAGAATCCTCCGCTTTTCGAACATTCATCAAGTATATTGTCTTGCATTCAGTCGGAAAAACCTTTTTGGAAAGGAAGAAAACTCTAGAGCAAATGTTGGGCCCTATAAATGCTCAGTCAAAAGAAGACGATAATGCTATGGTCAATGTACAGAGAACGTTGGTAAGGTGCATTTACAGAATGTTATATCAGTATCAGTTAAAATCATTAGAACTTATCTTTTCTGATATCAAATGATTCCCATTGATGCTCTCTTGTTGCCAGTCTGATAATCCACTCATTTTTTTTACAATGGAGGTGCATTTTCTATTTTTGGTCAATTTTTGCACAGGAAGTCTATGGCTTCGCACAGAGACATCACTGATCAAGCCAATGTTCAGGAAGTATATTTTTCACTAGCTCTGGCAACAGCTGCATCTGATTGCTCGCCTTTCTGCTCAGACCGTCTCGAGCCGCTCTTAATTTATTCTTTTTTGGGGAAAAAGACTTATCTCTCCTTCAAGTCCAAAGTAGATACGTTGTTCTTGACGGAGTTCTCTTTTGACGGATGCAAATGACCGATTAGTTGAGGTCGTCACCGAGTTAGGGTTGTGTGTGTCAACCTGAACGTCGCAGTCCGTGCCATTCAACTCGATGAATGATTCCCATACCTACAGAGGATGGTACACTGAGTTAAAACTATGGTTAAAATTACCACGTTAATGATATTCCAGATAAGCTCCAATAGCAGTGGTAATAACAAATAAAATGAGTATTTTTACCATTAAATGATAATTTGATTACAGAGATGATAAAATTACCAACATAGTGGTGAAAATACTACTATTTTTGGTGAAGACTATTGTCGCCCTTTAAAGCAGTTTTCTTTCGACTTTTAGAATAGTACCAGAGCACAGTTTTTTTCACCTAACCATTAGGTTTTTCCTCAACATGAAAAGTAACACATTTCAAACCGCCAGTTTAGTACGGTTTTTTTTCCAGTTCATCGCTCCTAGTTGAAAGTAATTAATATTAAGATAGAGGGAGTTTTGGGTGTAAACAAATGAGCTATTTTCAAATGCCTTTTCAGGGTAGTCTCTATTTTTGCCATTAACATAATTAGACCGCTATTCATAGTCCCCTGGCTGAGAAAAACTGTGAAGAAATTCTTTGATAAGTTCATACCTTGTACAGGTTCTATCACTATTAATTGTTACAATAATGAAGTAAGTAATAGACTAACTGACGCCAACCCGCAAGAGGTCCCAGAGTCCGTCCATCATTTTTCTCCTCAATCTATCTACTCGTTATAACCAAAAGGATCACTCCATTTTATCCTTTTTCTCCTTTGCCAATCACTCAGTCTAGCTATTTCAATGACCAGCCCGCAGAGCCTAAAAGTGTCCACTGAAATATTCAGTTTGTATAACTGAGGTGCTCTCCTCCAAGTGTAACATCATATACAAGGTGATCCAGGGTTAAATGGCGAGACTGCATGAACCAAAGCACCCTCAAACCCCCTCTTCAAATTGAGATTTCTATTAGATCCTTAATGTATTCAGGGCATAGAAGAACAGAGACTATTAATTTTTATGAGAATTGGTTCACAACCGTTGCCGAAATTCAGGACAAACGATTTACTTTCCGAAATTTTGAGGGGGCCGTAGCCCCGACTGGGGTCACTTTTGGAAAAAAAAAACTTTATACAACAAATAGGTCTCACTTTGACCGATGGAACACGCTCCTGCAGTCTGGCCGTTTAAACCCTGGATCACCCTGTATTTCTGCGACCTATCCGGCCATCTCGTCAAATTCGACATGAAAAACAAACACTGGAAGAAAAAAAAACACATTGGATCTAGAGTCCAGACTCTTGAAAACATTGACAAGAAAAAATACTCTCGATTCAATCGGATTTTTGCTTGATTCAAAACGAAATCCGCTTAAATTAAGAGGCTTGGTTCTTGATTTAAGCTAGATTCTGATTGAATCAAGAGTACTTTTTCTTGTCGATGTTTTCAAGAGACTGGACTCTAGATCCAATGTGTTTTTTTCCAGTGAACATTTGAAAAAGAGAGACTCTAGGGAATCAAAAATATGACAGATCTGGAGGGACGGTTCCATTCAGTTGCATGGCGTGAATTTCGATACATCGATTGTTGTGCCATTTAAACTTACGGAAAAGGGTCGATAGACAGGGACGCAGCGAACACCCTAATAAGCGATTCGTTACCATAGGTTTAAATTACATAACAATCGATACATCGCAATTCACGCCAAGCCACTGGTTCCATTCTACATCTCTGATACTTACGAGCGACGGGAAGCTAATATTTACATGCATTAGCGTAAAGTGGCAGATCATTCGTTACGGAGCACCCAAGACACTCGAACCCGAGAAAAAAAGAAGCATATTCATCGGAGGGACAGCGGAGGATGCGGATGTCACGTGCCGTAAAAAATGAGAATTTAATGGCGCACTAGCACAAGTGATTAATTCCAACTCAGCAACGGGCCTGACAGGGCATGCTGTATGAAAAGTGAACGGGTTGTCTTGAAAATGAGCTTCTTGGACATGGGGAGGGGTGAGGAACCAGAGGGAGGGTGAGGGCTCCGTGCGTGGAGGATATGACAGGGGCAGATGAATCTCATATCATTACTTTTTGGAATCCATTCCGGCGATTTTAAAATAGATTATCAATGGACCGCTAGACAAGGTACGAATTTAGCATTCTGATATATCGTCACCTTCCGGCCAAGAACATTTTACAGAGGAAATTTAAGTAAATTTTAATTTGAATTTTTTCCAGAGAAATTGTTCAACGAAGCTGTCCGAAAATGTTACCGATTTTTCATTGTATTGCTGATAAAATTCAGTGAAATTGTCAAACGGATTCATCCAATAATTTCTCTATTAAAAAAATGGCGGCAGAAATTTTTGTACGTCGCACGGCGCTTGTGATACCTTGGCCGGAAGGTGGCAATATGTGTATCAGCCAAAATTTCAAGTATAAAACACGGTTCTCGCATCGAAAATTACTGAGCTCGACTCCTAAGTAAGATATTAGTGTTCTTAAGTTACATTGGTTTCGAGAAATTCGAATTGCGCACGAGACACATGATATGATTCGATCATAGACAAAGTGACATCATAACGCTGCATTGCACAGAGTATTCTCAGTAAAGATAGCATTTCATGTAGAGCATAATCTCCCGTTTTGATTAATGCTGTTTATCAAGTAATTATCAATTTATCCCCCCCTCCCAAAAAAAACCTAATGAAGAAAGAGGAAAAGAAAGTATGGGGAGAAGGAAGAATGAAAAAGAATCGGAGTGCAAAATACTAAGAAGAGAAGGTTTAAATAGGTAAAGAATTCAAGAGGGAATAGTTTTGAGGAGGCTTATAGTTGAGAGGAGGGAGGGGGATATATCAATCTCAAGGACCAAGATTGACATGTTGCGCGAAGAAATACCTGCAGATTATAAAAAAATTCGACGTTTCATCGGCGAAATTCCTCATCGAATCATCATTGGCGATATTTTTGTGCGGTTATGATACCAAGCATTTATGAGTGGAGAGAGGAGGGTATATTGTATGAAGAAAACTGCGAGACAATCGGTCTGAATTTCAATCAGGCATCATGGTTGCCAGACTGTCACTGTAATTAACTGTTTATCACCATATAAAGGAAACCCATCATATATACTCTTGGACGGTGCCAAATTTGTATGTTAAAATACGGATTCACAGGAGAACGTATTGATCGTTCCTTGTGAATACCCATTATTTTTTTAAAGAAACAAAATATCACATGCAAATTTATTTACAGACATTTGAAAATTCCTGTTAAAATATCCACAACTTTTCAAGAAAAAAAATCACACGAGTAAGGAATGGTTTCAAAGTGTTCAGTGGAAAGATATTTTTTTATTTTAGTCGGAAAATCGGATTTTGAGTTTTCGACGGAGAACTCTTTTTTGTCCTAAAAATGAGCTAAGATGAGCTGTTAGCTCGACGTAATTATTCTTAAAGGAACTGTGTGGAAATGAATAAAATAAAAAGTGAACCATATGTACGTCATTGCGTACTTTATAACTCCTTTTGATTTAGGTCATTTGCACATTGATCCTCTCAACATTATTACAACCGCTTTATTAGGTATCGTACTAAGGGATTGTAAAGTCGGACTAATCCGACAATGACTCGTCTTAAACAGGACAAATTAGAAAATTTAAAGATTTTTTTCTTCCAAAACAACATAGAACTGAGAAATTCAAATCATCATGACTCAGGTTTGGTCCGAACATCGTTAATTTTATCGAATGAAATTTGGCTACATTCGATGCGCATACTAGTCATTTTTTGTACAGCACGAGGGTTTTCACATTGTTCGATTGCGCAAGTTACTGATTGACCATCTGGCAATAGATCTCCAGCGCATCTCGATGAAGAAAACTGGTTTTCCTGATTTGGCGTCAGGTCTGAGGCGGACCGCTGATTTAGTTTTCACTTTGCGCACGCTTAAAAATAATAAAAGGAAATCCGATGAAAAAATGGGATAAAATAATATCCATTCGCCGGACTAATAATCCGCCAAAGCGTTCCAGCTAGAAAAAAAGATGGGGGAAAAATGCATGTTTGATGGGTCGCTGATATGATGGTTACGTCGTTTTGTAACTGCTCATCGGTGCATCGTTTCATGTTGCTGATGTTAAAACATGTTTAATATTGTCCCAAAGACAGCACTATAAATGATTGAGTTAGAATGGACCACTAGACAAGGTGCAAATTTAAGCATTTTCATACATGTTTCTTAACTAAAATATCACGTAAATTACGATTTTTGTATCGCAAATTACTGAAATCGACTGCCAAGTGGGCAGCCTCCGGGGGGTTGGTCTCCTTGGTTACCAAGTGGGATAGCCCCTGGCCTGGGGGTTGGGCTTCTTGGAGGTCAGGTGTGACACACCCGGAGGTTTTTAACCCCAAAAAACACGTTTCACGTTGCTGAAATTCGTACCCTGTAGTCAGGGCCAATGATTTGCCTTCAATTAGCAGGTTATGCAAAATGACTGTCGTGACGCACGAATAGTGGTATCAGAATTTTGCATTTAGATTACGGAGTGGGTTGAAGGCGCTCTTCTGTATGCTACTTTAGTGGTACTGGACAATGATGCTGACCAAAGATGTTCAAAATGTTGTAGTCTTCAATCGAGCCGTAATTTTGAAAGATGCCGTAGAACATTATTTTACGTTTTATGATTTATTTTTTGTGTGTTGGTCTTTTCTGAAAAAAGAGAATCCAAAAGCTTGGTTCAGATTGTGGTTTTTAAATCCTCCTGCTTCGGTCATCGTAAGGCTAACTAGATTCTCGTTAAAAATTCTCCGCATTACCGGACGCAATTTTGCTGACGGCGTCTCTTCTTCTATCGAGGAGAGTACCAGTGGCATGGAGTGCTTTGCGATATATCGATTGATCTGTCATTTAAACCTATGGAAAAGTATCGATGAGCAGGGTGTTCACAGCGAACACCTTAATAATCGATTCTTTACCATAGATATAAATGGCATAACACTCGATACATCGCAATTCACACCACGCTACTGGAGAGTACTCCTACGCCCATAGACAGTGTTCTTGAATACCAGCATGTCATAGTTCTTCTACCGTCGTAACGGTTCTCAACGTAAACTGACATTGCAGGCAAAGTTGAGTCCCGAAAATAAAACAGGATATTTCATAAATCAGGAGGAGGCCGAATATTTCGATAAGATCACGTGGATACACGATCATCAATGTCGTGGCCCGCTCAGCAGGAGCCTTCACCTTCACCTGGTGCAACCCACACAGATTTGCCGAATTTCAAAGGAAATTCAGACGCATTTATGCTAATAAGAAGTCTATGCAAAGAATTCACGTGCACCATAGTTCTTTTAGGCATGAATACGTTCATTTGAGGTGCACTTAAGGTGATTCGTCAAGCTCAAGTGACGTGGTCGATCTGGCATGCGATATATCGCATCGATTAGGTAAAAAATCTCGGCAGATTTTGAATTTTCAGCCAAAAGCCCCTGAGCATGAGCCTAAAGAATCGTTCTAATCCCAAAAATTGGCAAAATTCCGAGAAATGAAAGCAGAATAGTGTTCGGAAAAAGACCCCGCATTCGATTCAGCTATCGATTTCTGTATCAAATGCGAGGTTTTTTCCTAACACTATTCTGCTTTCATTTCTCTGAATTTTGCCGATTTTTGGGTTTAGAACGATTCTTTAGGCTCATGCACAGGGGCTAGCGTCCGTTTTTTTTTTGGCTGAAAATTCAAAATCTGCCGAGATTTTTCGAGGCAACTTGGAGCCAAAATTCCATTGCCTCAAACCTCAAATATGCACATTTGCACTTCTGCCGTGCTCAGGAAAACCACCGTATGAGCAATCATCCGTTGCCAAATTTCTTATCAGAAAATATTTGTCTCCAGAGAACGATCCAGTAGTTTGGCAACACCGGGTTTCCTCTGTTTAAACCCATGCTAAACAATCGATTCTTGTCAGAGCGCCTGGACTACTCAAGAATCGATACATTTCCATAGGTATAAATGGAGGAGACTCGGTATTGCCATATTGCTGGATCCGCCGATGTTTAACTCCTGCTGTCCACTTTAAGAAAGTAGCAAATATTAATCCTTTATAGTTCAGTCACTTCAGATGAAATTAAAAACAAAACTCTCTCATTAACCGGAGGCAAAATATTCACGAAGTTTTTTTTTTTTTTTTAAAGAAAAATCGTAATATTATGTCTAAAGAAATTTGACAACTTCTGAAGCCTCATACCGCGTTCTTGCGTAGGATAGTAGTGTGATATCACACTTGAGCCAAGTTCGCCCGGTTCCGTTCATCCGTCGCCGAAACGAGCCGCTCATCAATCAAAATCACGAAAATTTGAAGTCGAACATGTAAAAACGACGTACGTTACATTCAAAATACATGACGCATACGTCGCTTTGGACCTCACATCCTCCTGCAGGTCGATTGTTGAATTGTTATCGAACGACCTTGATCGATAAGCCCCTATCTATGCAATGCTATTCTACCGTACTGGAAGAACGTCGTATGCATCTTCATGCGTTGCCAAATTTTCCTCGATAAAACACGAACTTTCTGGTGAACTTACGAATAATTTTCTTCAAATTTTTCAAATAATTTTGCTCGCAATTCCATCGAAAAATCCTGAAAATTTAAAGGGAGAATATTCATAACTTTTCTCCAAAATGAACATTTTATTGGGGGAAATTCGGCAACTCTAGGATGTCCATACGGCGTTCTTGAGTCCGGTTACACTGACTTCAGCTCGAGCGCTGGCTGACCCCCGATGCAGCAGCGAAGAGGCATGAATAATCGACTATCATCGATATCATCCCATTTGAATCCATGGTAAAGAATCGATTAATAAGGTGTTCGTTGCAAACACCCTGTTTATCGATCCTTTTACATAGGTTTAAATGGCGTATCAATCGATGTATCGCAAATCACGCCACGCCACTGTCGTCTAGAGTACCTGTATAGCGAGAGTATGGACAGATCGCTTCATGGAGGGCTTAGGGCCCAGAAGTGTAGCCACCCTTCTAACCAACTTCTAACGCACAAAATTTCACTGCCGGTCTGCAGGTTCCAATTCTAACCAAGATGGTCAAGAATGTACAGAAATGAGCGTTCTTCCGCAAAATTGAGTAAATTTATGCAAAAACTGAGTCAAACACGTGCTTAATAAACGACGGTTCGTAACAAAAGTATTAGTAAATCGTTCTGGATAATTGAAATTCATAGGTTGGCTGCATTTCTGGGCCCTAACTTTATTCGTAGAAGCATCGGTGAAGGCCTGATGGATTTTCGGAGTTTCACATCCGTCCATACTCTCGCTATACAGGTACTCTACTGTCGTCGATATGCTGTTTCATAGACTAAAATGTTAGGCTCAACTGAAGTTTGGCGTCCTTGGTTAGGCCCTGTCTTCGGGAAGGAGTTACGGGCTGTCAAATGCAATCAATTAAGACTTGAGGCTCCGAACTAATCTCCTGCGACTACTGATCACCCCCTCTCTCACCCCTCCCCCTCCCACGGTGCCCTTCCCACAAATTAATCGCTGCCAGCAACAGTGGACGGTGCCACTGAGACGTGTGTCCGTTATGAATGCATATTTTACAATTACAAAAAGCGGAAACTCTTCACAGGGAAGAGAAGGTTGTATGCGAGAGAGGGGCACGAGTTGCGAAGAACTTGCTCAAATGCCGGGCTGATCTTTGACCTTCAAGATGCGCTGAGGCGATGCAGTTTCTGGAGTGATTGTCGATGCTTTTTGGGGGGAAATTTAAAACTAGGCACTGAGAAATGCAGAATTTTAGCACTTCAGACAGGGTCGAACTGGCTCGCATCTGAGGGCGTAGACCCTTGGCTGGTTAAAGGGGCGTAATGTGATATTTGCTGGTGGGGCATCCCCTACGTGGAGAGGGGCTCAGAAAATTTTGGCAAAGTAGCACAAGTTTACGCTAGTTTCAGGTTCAAAGTTTATTAATTGTAAAGAGTGAAAATTGCAAAATCGAACGTGTTGAAGTAATCGACAGACTTCTGAAATTAAAGAAAACATAAAAAATTAAAGCCACTGAACGCATTAAAGCACCATTATTTCCAAAAGAACCGAGCCAGTGCTGCGGTTTACACGAGCTTAAGAAGTGGGTCAAAAATCCATCCCAAAAAAGAATCAGACAAGAACTTGAAAAAAGAAGGAAGAACGAGTATCAACACAGCCGACGACAAGAAAGACGTATTCGGGCCTCTTTTTTAACTTTTCTCCCGAATCTGAGCGACACCTCATTGGCAGCATATAACAGAGCATTGAGAGCTCACGCTTCGCGTCATTGCGCCTTCAATTTTCCAGATGCAGCACAGACGTCCATCAGGTACGAATAGTTGTATCTCTGCGCCGTTGTAAACGCGCATCCTTTCCCTCCCTCTATTTCCACAATGTGTTTATTTTCCGTTTGTTTTATTCGTAATGGTGCTTCAAGCACTACCTGAGTAACACAGCCGAAGGTAGGAGAGATGTGTTCGGGCCTCTTTTCTAACTTTTCTCTCGAATCTGAGCGACACCTCATTAATAGAATATAGCACTAGCAGAGCATCGAGAGCTCACGCTTCGCGTCATTGCGCCTTCAATTTTCCAGATGCAGCACAGACGTCCATCAGGTACGAATAGTTGTATCTCTGCGCCGTTGTAAACGCGCATCCTTTCCCTCCCTCTATTTCCACAATGTGTTTATTTTCCGTTTGTTTTATTCGTAATGGTGCTTCAAGCACTACCTGAGTAACACAGCCGAAGGTAGGAGAGATGTGTTCGGGCCTCTTTTCTAACTTTTCTCTCGAATCTGAGCGACACCTCATTAATAGAATATAGCACTAGCAGAGCATCGAGAGCTCACGCTTCGCGTCATCGCGCCTTCAATTTTTCAGATGCAGCACGGACGTCCATCAAGTACGAATAGTTGTATTCATGCGCCGTCGTTATCGCTCATCCTTCCCCTCGTTTTATTTCCATATTGTGTGTGTTTGCGTTTGTCATATTCGCAGTGGTGCTTCAGACTAGTAGCATAGAGCAGAATATTGCGAGTTCACGACTCACGCCATCGCGTCTTACATTTTTCGTATGCAATGTAGACATACATCTTGCGCGAATAGTTGTATCGCGTCTTACATTTTTCGTATTCAATGTGGCCATGCATCCGTCTTGCGCGAATAGTTGTACACTTTAGATGTCACTTATTTTTTTTAATTTCGGGGTATATGAATGTTAAGTTTGACCGAGATATGCTATGGTATGTCCAAATCAATAGTCATTTTGAAAAGGAAAAGCTATGTTCAAAGTTCTCTCAGGAGGTCTATAAAGGATGAGTATATCTAAAAATCGGAACGACCATCGCCTCTAAGGGAGTTACACTTTTTTACCGTATGTCCTGACTTTCTTTATTTAGTACGTACGGTACGGTCTTTAATACGGTATACGGTAATACGGTATTTTTTTTAAGCGGCAATGATCAACCTAACTATGCTACCGCAAATGCCGTGCTATGCACCAAGTTTGCGCCGCCGTCGAAAGTTGTCCTTGATACCGAGCAACTATTTTAACTATCCGGAGATCAAATTGCATAGCCAATGAATTGAAGGAGTTTTCATCGGCGATGATCAACCTTACAATCTTACCACAAATGCCGCGCAGCGCACCCTAGCACTGCTGTCGAAAGTTTTCCTCAACACCGAGCAACTATTTTAACTCTCCGGAGATCAAATTGCATAGCCGATAAAATCGAAGGAATTCTCACCAGCTATGTTAGACTTAGGGCTGTATTCATTCAGGAATATTTTCAGGAGTATTTTTGGAAAGTTCTCTGAATTTTCACAATGAATGTCTGAATTTTCAAACGGCATTTTCTCTTGGCACAGCAGAGTGAATAAACAGTATGCCATCGAGGGAAAAATTACTCGTCAAAAGTAATTTTTCACTAAAAGTTCGAGGATATTTACTTTTCTCTAAGCTTTGACTGTTGCTGTCTTTATTTAATTATTACTAACTACTTAATTTTGTCGCTGACCAGACGAAGGGATTCAACTACATTTCAAAGCTGCCAATTTTTTTCCACAATTTTTATTCTTGTTCGGAAACAACTTGACATTTTCAATTGATAATATCACAAGTTTTCCTATCGATTATTGTAAAAAATTAGCATTTCAAATAAAAATCGGGCTCTGTCGTTATCATGTAAAAAACAGTTCCGTGCATGTAGATTTTGCAACATTGGAATGGAGATACGTCCCTTCGTCTGAGAAACGACGATTGCTAACATTTCCACCTTAATGAAACTTTGCTGCGGCCTGCTTAACAACCCACAGACTTTGTATCATTAGAGTCCCCCATACCCTAAAACTTTCCCCGTGATTTAAGGCCGCCACCCTAACAACAAGGCACAAAGTCTTGAAAAGTACAAAAAAGTCTAAACGGAATAAACAATGAAGAGGCCCAGAACCTTGAAAAAATCAAGGTGTGAGACTAATCTTTGGTCGAGACTTTCAATCGTCTAACTTTCCTTTCTTCTGTCTCACCCTCCGCCCCTCCGTGCCACCCCTCGTCCCTTATTCTGCAACCCCCTCCCACGACTGCGGCTCAGACTCGCTTTCCCTTTGTCAACTTTGCTCAACTTTTCCTCCCATCAGAAGACGAATATTGGGACGCAGAAGGAATGACAAACAGGGACCCGGAGAGGCTGCCAGTTTTCCATAAAAATTTCGTTTTACAGAAATTGAATATTTTATTTCGGAAAGAGGCTAACTCCGATAACCGCGGTTTAAGCCGCCTTCATTTTCACGTGATACTCCATGCTTTGCCCGTAGTTGGTTGAGTTATCCAGCAGATCTGGATCCTAATAAAGTCTATATGTATAATTTAGACAGGTTTTGGCTAGCGACAGCCAGTGGGCCTGTTGTGAACTTCAGCTAGAGCAGAAAAAACACTGGAAAAAAAGTCGCTTGGATCTAGAGTCCAAATTCTTAATAACATCGACAAGAAAAAGACTCTTGATTCAATCAGATTTTTCCTTGAATCGAAGAGCCGAGCCTCTTGATTTCGGCGGATTTCCTTTTGATCCAAGAAAAAAATCCGATTGAATCAAAAGTATTTTTTCTTGTCAATGTTCGCAAGAGTCTGGACTCTAGATCTAAGCGACTTTTTTCCAGTGAAGAGTTATCTCGTGTAGCAAATGGCTAAAAAATCACGATCATCGGGAAAGTCTGAAATACACTCCTAACTTCACAACCCGCGTCAGATGTATGCGGTTTTTTAAAGCTTCCCGCTTCAAAGATACTACGGCATGGGCGAACATTTCGTAAGAGGAGTTGTTCCATCCAACCCTTGCACACTAGGATGCTACAAAATATTTAACATGACTGACGCTTTCACGTTCAAATCGTGAAAAAACCATGGTCTTTATCGATGCAAGGGAAATTTTAACGCAAAACACGGCAATTGATAAAATCTCGTCTCGTCACGTATATTTTGGCGGGTTGGCGCCGATCATGTTGAATGCTTCATCTGAGAGTGCTAAAATAGCTGTATTTGCAATATTTTTAATGATTTTATGCCACACTGGGGAAAAAAAACACATTGGATCTAGAGTCCAGACTTTTGAAAACATCGACAAGAAAAAATACTCTTGATTCAATCAGATATTTGCTTAAATCAAAAGGAAATCCGCTCAAATTGAGAGGCTTGGTTCTTGATTTAAGCAAAAATCCGATTGAATCAAGAGTATTTTTTCTTTTCGATGTTTTTAAGAGTCTGGACTCTAGATCCAATGTGTTTTTTTTTCCAGTGCAATATGGAAAACAGTAAAAAAATACATTTAAAAGTAAGAAAATCCACCGCCTATTGACGTCATCTGGCGGCATTTTCCATTTAAATACGTGTACTTTAGGAGATTACGTGGATCATTCCGTCATCCATCCGTCATACCTCTTCTGACAATTGTCCAATTTATGAGCCTGGGGTATTTTTGAGTTAACTGAGTAAACTTAGTAACTTCCACTTAAACACAATAATTTCAGACACCTGCAAATTCCCAATTACAGACAAAGGGCTCACTCGACACGAAGCACTAGAGTCCCTTTATACTGAGAGTCAAAACAATGTGAATCCATTTCTGATTGGTTCCCGTATTTTAGGCCTTCACAGTGTCACAAACGGGAATAAAGATTACATTTTCACCGATTGCAAAGATTATAATCTGGAATGGACCAGGGAATTACGGGTTCGGAAAGGAACAAACGGAATGAGAGAAGGAACGGAGAAAGGAATTTGAGAACGGGCCGATCAAAGATTACGAAAAACGTTCAATTTCTGTAATCTTTATTCCCGTTTGTGACTCCATAAGGGGTATTTGTCTTGATTCTCAGTATAAAGGGACTCTAGGAAGCACGATCAGAAATTGGCGTCGGACAATCACACCGCAACGGGTTCGACCTGACAACGCGGGACTGCAGCGACATTAAAAACAATTCACCTCAACTTAGATGCTTTTCGTGCGTGCAAAACAACAGATAAAGCGCTTTTTTCTCCCCCCGACACCCACCCCTCCCCACTCACCCCTCCCCAACCCCCCTCCCTGTCTCCGGCTCTAATATTATTCAACTACAAAATGAGTTCACAACTTCCGTTTCCGCGGACCGTTTTGCCGCGACGTGGTTTTTTTTTTTGGGGGGGGGGGAGTTGAGGGGGTGCGGGGGACGACGGACGGGGATGCTGCAGGGGGTTGGAAGGGGGTGGAGGCATTCTTCTCAAAGTATATTTAATCTCGGCATCGGAGGTGGGATCGGAGCGCCGTATCTAAGTTTATCGGTAAATCATTCGCGCGAATGTTTTTTCGCACGCGCGAGTGGCGGTGGCGCGTCGCGGCGTTTGTGCGCGGCGAAATTTGCGTTCGATCGCTCCTGCCGGGGGATGGGAATTCAACCCCGGTGGCAACCGAGTTATGGATGAGGTTGGGATAGGATTATTGAATACTAACTCGGAAAAAAAGGAGAGTGAGAAGAGGAAAATGTGCGGACTCAGAGGAGACGGCTCTCTGTTCTTTTTACATCGTGGAAACGTTAGCCGGATAGCGTTAAAATGCCCTCAGTTTCACGGGGGAAAAAGTGTTTGGGGTTGTCCCCTTGAATTGTGGCGTATCCTCAGTACAGTTAAAGCTCGTTAAAACGAAATACGGTTAAGACGAAAATCCGCTTACATGAAATTTTTTTCGGTTCCTTGACAATTCCATAAGAGTCAATGTAAAAAAAATACGGATAAGACGAAATTTTAAAATTTTGACCCGTAACCAAAGCCGGTTAAGACGAAGAAAAATTTCCGATTTTTCCCCTGAAATAGGGTTTATTCGACAAAAAAGAGCCAATTCTTAGGGAAAATAGACTTAGTTTTACGTACCTTGACATAAAAAGAGTAGGTTGAGTTTAGATCGTGGGTATTCTCTGTTTTGCTAGATGACTGAGATGCAATCGACAGTTGACGATAAACCGATTTGCGTATTTTAAAAAAAAATCGTCTTAAGCGGAGAACGGTTAAGACGAAAAGCCGCTTATGACGAATTTTTTTTCGGTCCCTTCTTTTTCGTCTTAACGAGCTTTTACTGTATCAAACTTTTTTTTCTTTTGGGTATTTTATTGGTATTTTACACGGTGGAACTACAGTTTGACAGAACAACAGCCGAAAACCTATGTGTTATTTACATTCTAAGTTTAAAGCCTACTGTTGTTGTATTTACATTGGTTAGTTCCCCCATTATCTTCCCCATAAATGTTATCTGCTGTTGTTAATTCATACATTCTTTGAGTTCTAAGACCCCATTTTTCAAGATCAAACTCGTAGTTCTCGAAATCACAAAAATGCTACGTGCCTCCTTCATTCACTGGGGCTTCAATCTACACTTTGATATAGGTACTCAATATTCATAGCAGTTTTGTAATGTGAAGTGTGAGTACGTATCTGTCCGTGCTTATTCGCAAGCACACATGAAAAAGCGTATGGAGAGATAAGACTTCAAGTATTTTCACATGCGTCGAGACCTCGAAAATCAAATTTAAAAAGATCAATTTTCGTCCAAAACTGCGGCAAACGGCCGTCTTGGTACGTCGTAATTTTCAAAATTTTCAACCCCTCACCAACCTGGGGGAGAGGGGTATTCCATACCCACTCCCGGACATGGGGGCGCTAAAATCTATGCTTGCACCCCCATACAATAAACCTAGATCCTGTGCAGCTTTCATAGAAATTCCAGAGCGGAATCTTTTCATTCTTTTAGGAATATACGTTGTTTATCCTTCTCACTGCACGTCTCTCATTGCGTCGAGTTCGCCTTCAATAAACGTGACGGCAATATGAGCGGCTTGAAAGCACGAATAGTTGCGCGAAGTACTTTCAACTTCGTAGAGAACGGTTTGAGCATAAAACATGGTTGCATATTTTATCCAGCTCCGATGGAACCGGGGGCTGAGCAAAATAAAGTTCTGGGCATAACTTTTGAGCGGTTGCAGATTATTAAATCGAACACTATATAAAATTAGACGTATTTAAATGGAGATGTTGCATGTGTGAGGAATATGCGATTTGACTGTTGATTCTTATGTAAAATTTCGTGAGAAACACGATGGTGCCACTGGTTTTCTCTGAAATCAACTCCCAAGCTCAAAAAAAGCTCTCAAGTTGAGGCCAAAATGGAGGGGATATCCCACCCTACCCTGAGAGTCCACGTCTACATCAAGACAAACTCTCCATGCAAAGATAGGGAGCAAATACATTGACAGGGCTGCCACTTTATTTGGGACTCCAAAACTGAAAACACGGCAACCCTGCTAATATATTTGCTCCCTATCTTTGCATGGAGAGTTTGTCTTGATGTAGAGGTGGACTCTCAGGGTAGGGTGGGATATCCCCTCCATTTTGGCCTCAACTTGAGAGCTTTTTTTGAGCTTGGGAGTTGATTTCAGAAAAAACCAGTAGCACCATCGTGTTTCTCGCGAACTTTTACTTACGAATCAACAGTCCAATCGCAAATTCCTCACACATGCAACATCTCCATTATTTTTGGGGTCCAACTTGACAACCTTCATGTTAACCAGCTTAATTTTTTTGACGAGACCGGGCGGGTCTCATTTTCTGCATCGAGGACGCGAGACGCACGAAGAAAAAGTATTTAAAACTAAAGACATTAGAGCGGCAGACTAGTGGCGGAAGGCGGGGGCCATTTTTCATCGGAGGGTCTGCCGATGATGCGCAGCCGGTTGGGGCGTCAGAACGGGGAAGAGAGAAGGGGATGGGGGGGTCTCAAAAAAATGAAAGCACAATGCACGACCAATTTTTTCACGACGCATTATGCACCGGGGCTCAACGGGGCTATTACAAACTTTGGCTGCAGTTGTCGTAAGTGTCGTTTTCTGAACGGAGTGATAAGGGAAGAGCGAGCGAATTTTACAGCCACTAAATAAACTTCAAATTTCTCTTCCGGGGAAATTAATTCCGCTGATAGCGAGCGCATTTTCCGCGGTTATTTTTAAACGGAGTAGCAGAAACATTACTTTTTTATGCGTGCAGTCAGAATGGCGAAACCGTGTAGCCTGAATTTGCAACGGTCCGGCTTCCGTGCACTTTCTACTTTTTTCAGGAATTGTAGACCGTTGTTACCACGCTAACTTTCGTGTAAATTTCTTATAAATGCCAAAGTTTCTCTGAAATTCGACACACCACACGGAGAAGAAAAATTATGATTTAAATTATCATACATAGTAGAGTTCCATATAAATTCTTAAGAGATAAAAGTTATACCATTTTTAGTGGTTTTTTTATCATTAGTGATAATTTTCTGACGCAGCGATAAAATTACCAAAGTAATAGTGAAAATACCACTATTATGGTTAAAGTCAGTAAGAAAGAGTTTACAAAACACAATTCAAATTATAATATTAACCATTGTTTTTTCTCAGTTCAATCTTGTATTTTTTTTTTTTTTAAAATAATTTTGTATCAGCTGCAAATCAAATTTTTTGCTTCGAAAATGACCCAACGCCAAGGGAAAAAAGTTTGAAAAACGAAAAACCTGACCAAAGCCTTTATCCCGAGGGAATGGAAAAGTTTCTGATGCATATTTTTAATCCATCATAGAGGTTTTCACATAGTGGTGCTAAAATTACAGCCCTAACATTACAATGGACCACTAGACAAGGTACTGAATTGCAAATTCTGATACATGTTTCTAACCAAAATTTCACGTAAAACACAATGCGCACAACGAAAATGACCGAAATCAACTCCTTACGAAGATATTTAATGATTCTTGATGCGTGAATTTAAACCACCCGCTCATGAAAACTCAGTGCTCTACGTGATTCATATCGCGCGCTAAACGTTATCATGACAGTCTCTGCGATATAAAAATCTGGCACCTCAATCTTGACGCTTTGGCTCAGCTATAGCAAATTGCTTATAGTTTGAACAACACACGGTGGAAATGAACATTGCTCGTTTGAGAAGCTTGCTGAAACCGTCTGTAGTGCTCGATTTGACTCACGTAGAGCTTTGAGTTTCTTGTGAGCGGGCAGTTCAAATTCTTCGTAACCAATGTGAAATAAAAGCGTTTATATCTTCGTAAAGAGTTGATTTCAGTAATTTTCGTTGCGCGAATCGTGTTTTACGTGAAATTCTGGTTATGAAACTAGTATCAGATTGCTTAAATTCGTACCTTGTCTAGTGGTCCATTGTTTACTTCCTTCCTTAAAATTTTGACGGATCAAAATTTTCGAAAATTATGCTTGTTTGGGCCAAAATGAAAATCCGCGACAAAAGAGCCAATTGGCCAACAAACCCGTGATCTTACAAAATATTTTGAAAAACTGAGTTGTCTCCCCCAATCCCCTCCCCCTCAACACAACACAGGGGCGTATTACCTCATGATGGCTAGCTGCTGGATAAGAGTCCTATTACCTTTCCCCATTTACTTGAGCAATACCGCACAGCAGCCGAACCTAGCCTCGCCTGATGAGTTATCCGAATCAAACCGTTGCATCTCGTAGTGCACCAGTCATCCCCCCCCCGCCCCCGTTGACCCCCTACAATTCTCAATTTTTACGACCGACCCGCGCCGACAATGCGATGCACTTATGCGCGTCCGCGCTTTTAGCCAAACCGTGAGAAAGGTGGCAGCGCTGCCACTCCCGCTGAGAATTTAAATTTCGATTTTTCGCCCTTGAGGATTGCGATGTAGGTGTATTTATTTGAAGAACGGCAACGCTGGAGGGGGGTCGAGGAGTGTGTAATTACGACCTAAGAACGAGTAATTAAATTATGCAACTACTGTATTTCTCCGCTCCACCGATCGGCGGGCATAGTTGCCTGATTTTGCCGAGAACTACGTCAGTTGCGCGTGTTTTACAGAACACTGGAAAAAAACACATTGGGTCTAGAGTTCAGACTCGTAAAAACATCGACGAGAAAAAATACTCTTGATTCAATCAGGTTTAAGCTTAAATCAAGAACCAAGACTCTTAATTTGAGCGGATTTCCTTTTGATTTAAGCTTAAATCTGATTGAATCAAGAGTCCTTTTTCTTGTCAATGTTTTCAAGAGTCTGGACTCTAGATCCAAGTTTTTACGGTTTGGAGATTTGGTGGAGCTAAACATTTATACATTTAGCTATTAGCAAGAACTAATAAAACAGATTAAACGCAGTTTGTGCTACTTTGCATCCTACTTCTTACATCAGCACTTGAATTTGGTTCTTCTATTTTTTCCTTGTATGACAATGTTGGAATTTTGAAACGTATTCTATGGCCGAAGTCAAAAAATGCAGAATTCCACTACAACGTTTTTAATGTTTTCATTTTTTGTTAAGGAAAATCAAATCAAATAACTCCTAGAAATTTCATGATCAGTCTTGAATGATTGAAGGAAAATGCTTGGAAAGGTAAAAGAAGAAAAATAATTTTAAAAAAAAAGGTCGGATGGTTTTCTTAAAGGTCCATAAAATATGAATGGCAACTTGTAACGCTGCATTTAAAAATACGCATTTTTTTACTTTCGCCATCAATTAACTTTATTTTGCAATTAGGAACTAGAATTTCTAGATTATCCTTAAAAACACCTATGTGTATAGGGGAAGAAATGGTGCATACGTTGTTCGTAAACTTAGCTAGCATTTGTAGTTCCTAATTGCAAAATAAGGTCCAATTTTTCTGTATGCCAAAGCTCTAATTTGCGGTTCAATACGAGCGTAGAAACCATTTTTAAAGCGGAGGTACAGTGCAATTCACTCATTATAAATTGTAATTAACCATTTTCAAAAGAGAAAAATCTGAGAATACCATAGTTTAACATGAAAATATGTTATCTAAAAAAAAAGAAATTAATTTCAAACATTCTACTGAACAATTCGCTTTGTGTTTAGTTTACACTCGTTTTCTTACTAACGATGATTTTACGAGTGAGGTAGGCAACGCTGTATCGAAGTGGGATCATAAAGCGCGCTTTTTCGAAAAGTTCTGTAAGGTAGGCATAAAATTTTTTACCACCAGTTATTAACTTATTACCGACCATCAGCTCACTGCCCTCGGAGAAAGGACGATCGATACGTCATCGATTTGATACCTCGATTGCCACGCATTCTCAGTCCTATTGATTCGATTTCCTGAACTTTTAGGACTTTCGTTTTGATTGAATTTTATATAGCCAAGGCTCTTAGAGCAACTCAACAAAAATTGTTGCATTTTGCCAGGGATTGTACAGCGTACACCCTTGATGCAATCTAACCTCACAAAAAGAAAATTAACCAACATTTCGTTGCGTAGCGCCACGAACTGTGCAGAAAAGTGAATGGAAATTTTTATTCTCTTCCAATAGTTAGATTTTTCGATTAATTTCGGAATGCTTGTCGCGGTTAAACTTGTGCCCTCATTCGGATTTAAACGCTTTGTCTGATTTACGTCACTATTATCTTTGAAAAAAAAAATATATAAAAATAAAAAAAACACGAACGACAAGTATTTGTGTAGCAGAGTTTTGTTATCGCCATTCGTTACTAACTCTACCGACCTCTCCAAAACTACCAACATGAGGATTTTAAGACCTACGATGCAAATTACATTTGTGACTGAAGCAGGATTAATGAGACCTTGTTATAGTTCCAGAGAAAAAGACAATTTTTATAAATTAATTTCTCGAAAAAAACAACTATTTTTACTTCTCGTGCAAATCACCTTCTATAAAAGACATTGACGTTTTCTGACGAAAAATGTAGAGAAGTAGCACAATTAGCACAAAGGGGGTATGAAGGTATGGGGAGGCCATAAAACATGTACTCTCAAACGAAATTTCTGAGTCGCCCTCTTGAAAAACATACGCTAATTATAGAAAAGTTTCTCATTTTTTATCCATCCCAATTAAGGCATAGAGCAAATCAGATATTCAAGAAAATGGGCAAATGTTATCGAATACTCTGGTTGGCTATTTGCCCATACATTATTTTGTCTGAATGACTAGGCGTTTATGCAAAAGCCTAGGCATTTGACTGAATACCAAAGACCTGTTTTACCAATAGGCAAATAGATTAAATTTTGCAAAAAGGAACCACTATCTCTGGCTCTCCCATAAAAGCACATATCTGTACAGGGAAACCAATGGAACGCATTTTGTTTCTAAAATGGGTCAGAAATCGTGGTTCCTTATTGCAAAGTGTAATCCAAAGGTGTCATTAAAATTTTGGCAGTTTAAAGTTTAATTCAACCATAATGGACATCGAGAACATTTCTTTGAGAAAACAGCGTTTCCTACAGCACACGCAGAAAATGCCGCCGGTAACTAGAGTATTGTCTACGAACGCGTAAAAGAACGCTTCTTGCGGCATACAATCGATCTATCGCCTCCTCGATGTATCGAATACCCCGATAAGCGACGACGGGTGGCTTTCGGCTGTGTATTATTCTCAGAGGAGGGGGAAGGGGGGCTGGAGGACGAAGAATAAGTAGTAAATTACTTTATGACAGCCAGACTCAGATATTGACTTCTTGCGCTACCCGGCCTCGATGGAATGTCGACGATGATGCGGTGTTTCTTATGACTCGGCCTCTTACGACCCACAGTGGTTCGCGTCGTTGAGAGAGGTCGGAATAAATTTGGAAACTTTAAAAGCTCATAACTCCGTTCATACAAAACTTTGAGGTTTTAAATGTGGTTATTTTGGTTTCCTAGTGAAATATCCTTAAAGAGGCACCCCATGAAACTTCAAAATTTGGCGAATTTAACATCAAAATTTGCAGTTTTAGTTGGAGAATTCATGTCCGACCTCTCTAATGGGTCACTAAACCTTGTTTATTTTATTGAATATTCTGAAAGTACAATGTGAGTAGATAACGTGGTGATTTTTCCGCATTTTTATGGAGCCGAAATCGCGGAGAAACCCGCTTTTGAAAAATCTAAAAACTGCGAGACATTTCAAACGCACCCGAATGGCGGGAAACTGACGGTGTTGACGCACTGCGGTAGTCATGTCGCAATCTTCTCTCATTTTCCTATGATGTTTGTTAAAATAAAACGTGTTTCAATATGGAATTGTTGCTCGTTTATTACAGCTAACATATGAATGAGATTCAAGTCTTGAATTCAAAAGATATAATTTCGACTTTAGTATTGTTTTCATATACGAAAGGTAGATAGACATTTGACGGAAGTCGTGGAAACCCGTGCCCACTTCAAATTGGTGCCGGATGACCGGGGCGTTTTAAATTTGCGTATAAGTTGAGCGATTTGAATTGCGCATTTCTCGGTTATTGAGTTACTTGTTCGCGTTTTTAATGTGCGCATCGTGTTCTACGCGTCATTTTCCTTCAGAAAACTATAGTCGCAAGTCAAAATTCGTTCATGGTTTAGTGACCCATTGACTCGATCCACTGTGCGACGGACAATTTACAGGTAAAAAACTTGCGTTGTGTTGCGACTCGTCGCTGGTTCATTGAGTGCCATGTGGTAAATGCACCGGGCCTCGAGGGGGCTCCTCGGTAAAACAATGGGTGAGCCATAGGGCCAACAGCAGGCCTCGGTGAATATATTTTCAGCAGTGGATCTATTTTCACATTTGCTGCAGCGAAAAAAGGGTTTTCAAGTCTCACGTGCTTTCCTTGTCGTATTTACAATGTTATTTTTGTGGTAATAATAATTATTTATATAATTGATTTACTCAGTCTGGTACTGGTATCCATTAGACATCGAAATGTTTTCACTCTCGTTGCCTATGGTGTCCCCGCGAAACGGTGTGACCCAACGCCATTTCACCACCTTGTTGTAATTGTATTCTATATCTTGATAAAAATGTTATATTGTCGCTAGGACCAAAATAAATATTACCGCAAAAGTGATAATGTAATTGCGACCAGAAAAGTAGGTATAACTGGAATCCACAATTGAATCAGTGAGAACGAAAACACACCAACTCGGTAACTCTAAAATCCTCAATTTTCACGAAGTACAGTCAATTTTCATGAAGGTCATTGAAGTTAGCGAATCTGTTCCAACTTGGACTATTCAAGTGTCCTTAAGTACTTGTCTTTCGGCACCAAAAATGTTCGTCTTGGACTTCCTTCTTCACCTACTGTGCAGTTTTGTGTGTGTCCTCATTTTTTCGAGTTGGTGTGTTTTCGTTCTCTCTGATTCAATTACAGATGAGCAACAGTAGCGTGGCGTGCTTGGCAATATATCGCTTGCTCTGCCATTTAAACCTATAAAACAAGCAGTAAGCTCCAACGCATTCGCGTCGGAAAGCGGCTCTTGCGACGGTAGTTGTTAAACGTTTACGGTTTCCTTGGTAACCTTTGTTTGCTATCAGCTGATATCGAGTAATATGCCTAGGAAGCTCCAACCACTGCATTCTTCCAAAAAACCGCGAAAACTTTAAAATTCAAAATTTCAAATTTTGAACGTAAAGTACATTTTTTCCATCACGAGATTAAAGCACAGACAAGTTTTGAATTATTGACTGTATCACCATGATTCCAAAAATACACTACACAACATAGCATTGGCTAACAATAAAACAATATGCAATAAAATAAAGTCATGACAAGGTACATAGTCGAAAATGGCGCCGATTCCCATCAACCAACGCGCGGTCTCTCCAATGTAACATGGTCCATTGATACTCCCCAGCTGGGACCGTCCGGAATAGCAGCTCTAGTGCAAGCACCAGAGCCGCTAAAAGGATATTTAAATAGGGTGTTCTTCCATAGCTTTAAATGAGAGGCTCGGAAGACAAGGCGCATAAGTGCAATTTTTGCTATTATTATTTAAAATATGTGTTTGAAGTTTCGTAACCCTGGTAAATATTGGCAGTAGAATCTGTGTTCCAAAATACCATAGACCTACGACCGGCTGTAAGATTTCCAATAGCTTCTAAAGCCGGCTACACAATTTCTTATAGCCTTTGTATTGTCTGTTGTACCTACTTTTCTGGTCGCAATGGGTCAGTTGCGCTGGTCACAGAATTGTGTTCTACACACTAGGGTGTTAGGCACTCCTATTGAACTTACATTATTCAAATGATGGCACCTCATGGGCGTGCATTACATCCTTATCAGTTAGTCCCAGTTTTCATTGAGTCGGTTCTCGATTATCTGGCTGATAAAAAGATGAGAAAACTTACACGTTTGAACTAAGGAGCAATCCCAAAAATTAACTGTATACGGCAGTATGTGACAGGATGTGTGTTAACTGCATTAGACTGTATGTGACATTTAAACAATGTACACTTTACGAACTTTTCGTATGATCGCGACAAGATACAAAATACTTTTCCAAAATATTAGAATAAAAACGTCTAGGAAAACAGAGTGTACCAAAAAATCACGACTGCGAGCACGGTCAGAAATTCATGTCCGCTATTTTTTGTTGAACTTAACTACAACACGATGTGAAATATTTTTTTGGAGATATATCCCTCGCTGTATTCCCATATTGTGTTTGCTTGCGTTTGTCTTATTTGTAATGTTGCGTCAAACTAGAGCAGAGCATTGCGAGTTCACGACTCACAGCATCGCGTCTTACATTTTTCATATGCAATGTGGACATCCATCTTGCGCGAATAATTGTATCGCGTTTACATTTTAGATGTCTCTCATTTTTTAATTTCGAGATACATTAAGGTTAAGTTTGCCCGAGCTATGCTATGGTATGTCCAAATCAATAGTCATTTGATAAGGAAGAAATATGTTTAAAGGTCTCTTAAGAGGTCTATAAAGGACGCGTATGTCTAAAAATCGAACCGACCATCGCTTCTAAGGGAGTTACACATAGCGAATGAAGGAGGGGGATGATGCAGCGCCTGTATGTCAAGAAGAAGGTGAAAATTTCACAGAAAATTGTTTACGCTTCAGGAGGTAGTTCTTGGACCTCTGTTCACCACTATCATGCATTAAAGCACCTTTCTTTACTCCTAACTCTCTCTTCTTCCGTTCATTTATTAAGAAACTTTTCTCACATATTCTCGGTCGTAATTTTTTTTCTCCTTCTTATTTTGCTATCTGTAAGAGGGGCGCGTTTTCGGCGCGCAAAGGGGCGTATCTGCCAATGGCAGATTGGCCTTATGGTCAGTCCGAGCCTATCCCTAATCAAGTATCTCGTTTTTGGTGTTTAAAAATCTCCGCTCCTAATTCATTTTTTAGAGTAAGACAGATCTAAATTATTTCCTGAAGTATCTTCTTGCAGAAGTTTTTAAGAATTACCGTCGATAAGTTCTCCATTTCAAAAATAAAGTATGATAGGAAGTCTGCAAAATCGCAAATCCAGGTACGTGGTTTAGAATTTCACCATCAATATGTTAAAAAAATCAGCGATCATTAACAAATGTAGGGACTCGATTTTAAGGATTCATCGGTGTATCACTTTTCACTATACTACTGAACAGATGAAACCATTCGTATGTAACTGGTAATATTAGTTGTGGGTTTTCATTTTAGGCCTGGAGGTTAAGTTTTACTATTTAATTGAATACTATCGGGTAATCTTTTATAATTTTTTATTTTTTTGCGCAAAAATGTGCACTTATAATCTTTCCTACATCACTATTGTTTCCACCTCCTCCTTCGGGTAGATGCGGCACTTCCTTCATATGTTTTTTGAACGAAGGATCGGATAATTTACGGCGAAGTTGGGCCTCAATTTCTTCACTTTTCTCAATGGTGCTTTTGAATAAAGCTTGTAAGTGGTCCGTTTGACCGGTCATCCTCAAATTGGGTGGAGAGAGCTTTTCACCCTGCGATTTTACTATATTATTGAATTGGACTACCTGCTCCGTAGATGCTTCAATGGTCTTAATGGCCTGTAACAAAGTTTCGATTTTAAATACAAAAATGAAAGCTCGCAAATAAAAAATAAAAACAAATAAAATGAATATATTTTAATTATGGATAAAGATAATATTTCAATAATATGGATATCTTAATTATTTTTATTTTAAAGAAACGGACAAGTCGGTAACACACTCAAATACGTGAATTTTGCTGAGGATTTCTAGATTAAAGCTTTATTGTTGTTATATAAGTAATATTGAAGGAACACCTGTGGTTAAAATTAATTGCAATAAAATGGAATACGTTGAAATTTTTTATTGCATTGTAAATTTCCCATCCTTCCATCACATGGAGCTTAGTTTATCGATTGCTCAAAATTTGCCCATAATTGCCAAATTATGTAAATTTCACTTCATTACATCCTGCGAACATTAAAAATATCTAGGAGTTTGAGTATCCCAGGATGGAAAGATGGTCCATACAGAGTGTGCAAACATTTCAAAATCATGAGTTGAAAAACGCTGACTCCGCGAGATTAAATATTAGAGCCTAACACAAAGCGGAGCGGCGATGCACTATGGCGCCTACAAACCCAACAGGGATACTTCACGCATTGCGCGGCGACGCACTGGCGCCTACAAACCTAACGTAGTGGGGCCGATAAGCGTAACAATCGTGCACTTCTGGAAGAAAGCATGAAAATTTCAGGGATTCATCTCTACCCTATAGACATTCGATTCAGACATAGACCCCAAAAATCTGAGCCCCCTGGGGGGGGCAGGGGGGCCCCCAAATTTTGAATTTTGAATAACTACGGAACGGCTAATGTTAGCGTAATTTTTTTACAACAGAACGATGGGAAATTTTATTAGGAACAAAACTGATTCTTATGAATTTTTCCGTGGGATCGATATTTTAGGCGTGAAACGGGAAAAACCATCGGGGGACGGGGAGCCGGCCGTTCTGAGGCAGATCCGCGCGCTGCGCTGCCTGCCCGTGACGCGCGCGGCGGCGCGGTACGGTGTTACCGACGAGACAACCGCTTGTCTTTGTTTAATCTCAACGATGCGCAGTTTTAAAAATATTATGAATATATCTTACTACCTATGAAGCCTTATAAAAGGCTTAACTTTTGCAGGTAATATATGTACATACATATGTATACAAGCGAGCGGACGGCAACGGAAGGAGAAGGGGTTAGGTGCTGGAGTTCTGGATTGTTTTGTTGTATGGATTTGTCAAGTTCAAGTATTAAAGCATCCAAGATAACTGTATCAGTCATCAGTTGAACGGAATAAAATCTGACGTACAGTTGTCTCGGGAAGGGGGGGGGGGGGGCTAAAAGTCACACATCTTATTTGTATACCACGATGACCTGAAAAATGATTTTAAAGTGTTTGTACCAGGATGGTATCTAAATATGCTTACCAACCCTAAAGTTCCCGGGAGACGGCTTCTAGCCAGACTTTCAAGATAGGGTACCTAATTTTGTAAAAAAATGAGTAAAAAACAAGCATGCTTATTCTCTTCTCATGAAGGAACATTTTGGTACATCATTGCTACGTATAGGCATTTTTTTAAGAGGACCAAAACCACATTCAAAACTTGCTCCAAGAAACGCCAAAAGAATCTTGAGAAAGCTTGATATGGATAAAAGACCCCCCCAAAAACCTTTGTCAGACTGCTTCTTGTATAAGGAATATTATTAAGTAATAATTAGCCGCCAATATCCGCTAATCTGCAAAAACGGTCCGTTTGAGTGATATGAAGTCGCGCCTACTGGGAAAATATCCTGCTCTTATGTCATCAATAAAATCTCGCATCACACGATTTCCCTCAATCTCGGTAATTTTGCAACTGATTACCGATTACTGATTTTGACTGATTTGTTGATATTTTGACAAGAAATTAACCCTCTGATAATCTCTGAAGCTAATTTGATCAGTGTTATACTGTGCGATAAAGTTTAATGTGTGCGTTTTGTGCATTACATATTTCGTAAGTCCCGTTTCTTGAAAATTGTCTCCGACATACCTAGAACTCTTCCACGAGCTCTATACAAATAAAAAATTGGTACGAGATTTGCGGGTTAAAAAAGAAGAAATGCAATGAATTTCTTCCTGAGCTACTGGTCCTTCTCAGAGGTTCTTTAAAGGATCAGAACCTGCATATGATAAATAAATTTCCTCCTATATTAATATTTTTTTCAATACAAATGTTACCAACTCCACTCCAAACTCCATAGAACAAAATGAAAGATAATATACATGAATTTTTTTTACTGCTCATTCCATTTTTTATGTCTTGTGGTTAGTATACCAATAATAATCTTCAAGTGTGACTCGATAAAAAGAAGCGATAGTATTCAGATATCTTCTTTTTTATTATTCATTTGATATATCGTTCTATTTTGTGAAATATGTATATTTGTTGAATATCTGAAAGAGTGGGAAGTTCATGAAAATGAATACGTCTGTTGACTGGCTGGAGTAAAAAAGAGGAGAAAAGAACACTGTCGGAATGTTCCGTGTGTATCAGTACCTATGCAATTGCGAGAAACCAATTAACATGAACGAAAAACGATATTAGAGGAAAATGAAGGAAATCTGGGCACCTTAGTGGCAAGGGACTGTGAAGCCCCCCCCCCCCCCTCCTCACTCCTCAAGTAATGTCTTTGCGTCAAGTATTGCAGAATTCTTGCTTATGTAAGCAGCTCATGGTCCCATTCGCCGAAAGTAACATGAAAAATAAGCTAGAAATAAGTTATCAAGGATCCCATTTCCAGTAGTCATGAAAAAGTGGGTCAAAATCTATTAAAATCTTTATCTACTTAAATCTTATTTCGCTCTAATATCTTAAAAAATGTAATCCTTTACAAAAATTACGTAAGGAAAGGGTAATTTACTCTGTACTGAGGTCGGAAAAGCTCTGTATTCATGGAAAACAAGACACGTGATGCGCGATGACCGACCCCTCCTATTGACTCGGCGCTCTCACATTGGAGTCTTTCGCCTTTTGCTTGCTTTTATTTATTACTAATATAAAGTAAGGCTTATATTACTACGGAAAAGTATTTAGGCAGTACGGTAAATTTATAATATTTTTAAAACTGCGCATCGTTGAGATTAAACAAAGACAAGCGGTTGTTTCGTCGGTAACACCGTACCGCGCCGCCGCGCGCGTCCCGGGCAGGCAGCGCAGCGCGCGGATCTGCCTCAGAACGGCCGGCTCCCCGTCCCCCGATGGTTTTTCCCGTTTTCACGCCTAAAATATCGATCCCACGGAAAAATTCATAAGAACCAGTTTTGTTCCTAATAAAATTTCCCATCGTTCTGTTGTAAAAAAATTACGCTAACATTAGCCGTTCCGTAGTTATTCAAAATTCAAAATTTGGGGGCCCCCCTGCCCCCCCAGGGGGCTCAGATTTTTGGGGTCTATGTCTAAATCGAATGTCTATAGGGTAGAGATGAATCCCTGAAATTTTCATGCTTTCTTCCAGAAGTGCACGATTGTTATGATATTTTCCACTTATCGGCCCCACTAACGGGGATACTTCACGCATTTGCGCTCCAACATATTAAGAATGACAGGCATCCTTCAAAAGTACGGAGCTTTCCTCGCAAAATAAATCAAGATACTACGGCATAAAACGAGAGCGGTAGTCCAAAAACTAACTAAGTTCTAGTATCCGTATTTAGTAACGTTTAGCATAAACTTTATCGTCTGGCTGTTGCTTAATCGCCATCGGCTATAAAAGGCTATCAGAAATTGTACAGCCGGCTATACGTCTATAGTATTTTGGAACACACATTCTACTGCCAATTTTTACCAGGGAATGGAATACAATAATCAAGGACACGGATTGTCTGTTGCACTCTAAAGGTGCGTTGACTTATTTGGCATGGACTCGAAAGGTTCATAAAAATGAATTTGAAATTCATATGAAGATAACATTGATAAAAGTATACTATGGCAGCCCTAGAACACAGAATAAAAATAGACAGGAAAAGGCGGGGACGAGGCTGAAAAAACACACAATAATTACAACTCATGGGACGTTTCGATCGGTATCCTGGTCATCATTATCAACCGTCGAAAAGAATTAAAAATATCAACAAAAAAAAATCTAAAAAAGAACTTGTAATGTGTTTTTTCAGCCTCATCTTCGCCTTTTCTTGTCTATTTTTATTTTATAAAGATAATTTGTACATCGTTTTAATATGGACGGTGGAACCTCTTAACCACGTACCTCGTTTGTGGTGTTCAAAAATCTTTGCTCCTGATTCATTTCATTAATAATTTCAAGTAAAATTAGTCGTAATGCATAATTTGTGAAAAATTCGCTTGCAAATTCCAATGTTTAAGCATCAGAAAGTCGGTTTGAACTTATTTCCACCATAAAGAGCCATGTAATTTCGAAACTCCAAACACGCATCTCTCTAAATAGCAATAACCGCACTTATGCGACTTGTCCTCCTAGCCCCTGATTCGAAGCTATGGTAAAGAATCGATAATTAAGGTATTCTTTGCGAACAGCCTGTCTATCGATCCTTTCCCATAGGTTTTGATGACAGATCAATCGTTATATCGCCAATTACGCTGCGCCATTGTAGCTCATAGTGGGTTCCTTATGGGGGTTTCTTATAGGCGCATTTTATCAATGTGATAATCAGTGGTCACCCTATTCCGAACTGTAAGTAGCTGATATAAAAGTGACTTGCACTCACGAGTTACCGGTGGATATTGAGGAGTATAATTTGAATTCAGTAAAAGTGGTGGCACAGGTCAAGTCAACATTTAAAAATCAGCAAGATGATTTTTGCAGCGATACAATCTGCAGCGTCTGCTCTTGCCAGTGTTGCAACATGGGTGAGTAAAATACACTGACACGTGATATTAGCAATTATAATCACATAGTTAATCGCTCTGAAAAATGTGGCAAATTGATTCTGCAAAATTTGTGCAGTAAATCAGTGACGTGGGCGTGCTTCACGATATATCGATTGATCTGCCAGTTAAACCGATGAAAAAGATCGATAAACAGGGTGTTTGCAACGAAAACCTTTCCCATCGGTCCTTTACCACAGCTTCAAGGAGAGATATCATTAATCGATCATTCACGCCTCGCCACTGGATTTTAAACATCGATATTGAAACTTCCGTTGTAGATTTCTTATACTTCATTTTTTACATGGAGAACCACTCAACGACAATTCCTAAAAATGTCCTTAAATTTTCTACTCCGTATGAATCAAATTCGCAGAAAATTTCAAGGAACAATGTTGATTTGTTCCACTTTAAGAAAATAGAAAAGATTTTAGATTTTTATCAGTCAGTCGCCCTCGAAGCTATGCATGATTTAAACAGGCGCGTTTCATGCTTAAATTGTTCATTTAGTTTGAATGATCATATCCGTTACATTCAAATGGTTAGCGTCTTTGAGGAGAAAAAAAAACCCTTTCAGAGCACTTTCCCTCTAGATAAGCTGAATTATTTTGTTCACAGGCAGTGCCGGGCGAAAGCAGTTCAACAGCTGTGACAGAAAGCTTACATCGTCTGTTGAACGAGTTGAAACTTTTAGAGAAGGATCGGCAGAAAGAACTAAATAAGGCCCTCGGAAACCAAGAATTCATGAGACACAAACCTATGACTGAATTTTTATCCATTCTATCGTTTGTGGACTGTCTTTTTATGGAATATCTCTGTTACTATGATGCAGTGAATACATTGATCCTTTCCGATGAGGGATCGGAGGCTTCAAGGAAGGTAATATTTTTGCCCAAAGTGAAACTTTATTGCTCGAAGGAAAATTTCATTTCGACCAAAAAGATTATATTGATTATTATTTTGACCTTCATACATACAAGTCACTTCTACAGCGCGTCCGAGCGCTCTGCGACACCTAATCACCATTCTTGTCTATCGACCTAGAGATCATCTGGTAATGGCATCTTGTGATTTCATCTTAAATGCCACCCATCCACAATTTTGCTGGGCGTCCTCTACGTCTCCTCCCAAGAGGAACCCAATCTAGTACCTTCTTAGGCCTTATCTCCACGAGCTGTTTCACGAGATTTGTCCCAGGGAAAAATCCCACTCACGAAGTTGGGAAAAATATTGAGTTAATCAATATTTTTCCCAGGACCAAGTATGGTACTTGTACCCCTAGGATCCACTGAGAGAAGAAGAAGAAGTGAAAACGAATCGTGCGATATTTTATTCATTACTACATTGTTAATGTTTGTTTAGTTAAAAAATGTGTCTAATTGTCAATTGAGTGCAATCATTATTTTAATCCCGGTTAAATACTCGACTTTAACTAATTTATCTTCCCGCGCAAACTAGTCGCAGGACTGTATGAGCCCCGTCCCGTGGAGACGGTAACTGGGAAAAATCCCAGAAGTTTCATTCCTGCGATCCGAACTTGGGACAAATCCCATGAAAACGTCCCGTGGATACAAGGCCTTAGGCAATCTGTCATACGCCATTCGTTGACCATGACCATACTAGACAAGCTGTTTGATCATAATTTCATGCACGATGTTCTGCTCGGCATTCATGATCTCACGCACTCTTTCGTTCCTTGCGTGATCTGATCGCCTCTCGAGACTCCAGCTGATCTTCGCCAGAAATCCATGTCAGTTAGCCTTAAGAATCATTTGGGTACGATCTTTCATGGGCCATACTTCACTGCCGAAGGTCCGAATGCTTTTGATTGTGGTGTTATAAATCAATCTCTTTTCTATCAGAGATACTTTGATCTCAAATAATCTTATTTAACATAGCAAAAGCTTTCCGTCACTGCAGGTTTCGATCTCTTATGGCTTAGTCCATCTCTCCATCTTGGGATACTCAAACTCCTAGATATTTATATAATGTTCGCAGGATGTAATGAAGTGAAATTTACATAATTTGCCAATTATGGGCCAATTTCGAGCAATCGATAAACTGAGCTCCATGTGATGGAAGGATGGGAAATTTGCAATGCATTGAAAAATTTCAACGTATTCTATTTTATTGCAATATATTTTAACCATAAGTGTTCCTTCAATATTGGTAGATAGGCAACATACACAGCATTCCGACGCAGTATCAATAAGTTTACCGTGTAATTTCAATTTATCGTATTGTGTGCAACTTGGATTGTTAGCACCGAAAAGTCTTACTACATTGGTCTTTGGCAAAGTATCAAGCCTGGCAGTTAACTATTTATTCTAAAAAATACTTATCATTTCTATTTTGGGACATACGCTAAAATTTACTAAACTTTAACTCGCACAACAATAAAACTTTAATCTAGAAATCCTCAGCAAAATTCACGTATTTGAGTGTGTTACCGACTTGTCCGTTTCTTTAAAATAACAATAATTAAGATATCCTTATTATTGAAATACTATTTTTATCCATAATTAAAATATATTCATTTTATTTGTTTTTATTTTTTATTTGCGGCTTTCATTTTTGTATTTAAAATCAAAACTTTGTTGCAGGCCATTAAGACCATTGACGCATCTACGGAGCAGGTAGTCCAATTCAATAATATAGTAAAATCACAGGGTGAAAAGCTCTCTCCACCCAATTTGAGGATGAGCGGTCAAACGGACCACTTACAAGCTTTATTCAAAAGCACCATTGAGAAAAATGAAGAAATTGAGGCCCAACTTCGCCCTAAATTATCCGATGCTTCGTTCAAAGAACGTATGAAGGATCTGCCGCATCTACCCGAAGGAGGAGGTGGAAAAGATAGTGATGTAGGAAAGATTATAAGAGCACATTTTTGCGCAAAAAAATAAATAATTTTAACAGATTACTCGATAGTATTCAATTAAACAGTAAAACTTAACCTCCAAGCCTAGAATGAAAACCCACAACTAATTTTACCAGTTACATACGAATGGTTTCATATGTTCACTAGTATAGTGAAAAGTGATACACCGATGAATCCTTAAAATTGAGTCCCTACATTTTTTAATGATCGCTGTTTTTTTTTAACATATTGATGGTGAAATTCTAAACCACGTACCTGGATTTGCGACATTGCAGACTTCCTATCATACTTCATTTTTGAAATGGAGAACTTCTCAACGGTAGTTCTCAAAAATGTCTGCAAGAAGAAACTCCAAGAAATAATTTAGATCTGTCTTACCTACTCTAAAAAATGAATTAGGAGCAAAGATGTTTAAACACCAAAAACGAGATACGTGATTAGGGAGTTTTTACGTCAATATATAAAAAGATACATAATATTATCGATGTAAGAATTTCAAATTCATTCTTATGAATCTTCGAGTCTACGCCACATAAGTTACTGCGCCTTTAAAATGCAATGGACAATCCGCATTCTTGATTTGTGCCTTATTCTAATGCTAAACTAAAGACAGATCTTCTGTCGCACTCCAAGATTGCGTAAAATTATTTTGTGTAAACTATATTAATAAAATAAAATATAATACTCATCATACTCTAGTTTAATTTATCAAAAAACGGCACTCATGAATAGTCTGGCCGTTCTTGCAGTTGTAATTTTTTAGTGTTTTCTGTTTCTCTAAACATAATTAATTTAATATTCAGAAAAATATTTTCTATCTCGTTGTAATGAGATGTGCTCTCAACAAATATAGTTGTTAATCTTTCATGAAGTTGATTTTTGTATTGCTCCACAGTCCGAATATGTTTATTTTCCGATTCTTTTATCAGTCAGGTAATCTAAATTCTCCTCAATGAAGACTGAACTTTTTGATAAGGAAGTAACGGACGCCCACAAGTTACCGTCAATTGAATAATGTAAGTCCAATACCTTCCTGTGTGGTCAAATAAATATTTGCGTATACCTAATCAGAATGATACTAGGAGTGATACTTTTTGTTGCGTCTGTTCTTGCCAAAGTTGCCGCAAGAGTGAGTACAAAGTATTAATAATAAGTTTCTAATAATAACTAATGAACTACTGGATGTTGTACAAAAAGCACCGCAATGTATGATTACTCATCAAAATTTCACGCAAAGTACCTTACATCATGCGTTAAAGAATACCCACATTCAATTTACCAGTGAAATTTGAATTTTGAAGGGCACGTTTGAATTATTCCTTATAACTTCTCACAGGAGGACCGAAATCGAAGCATATTTCAAATTTGCCACTGAAAACATAACCCAACAGCACGTAATTAGAGTCTTTTCACATAATGGAACAGTCTATTCACGCACATTAAAAGAACTGCCAATTTTAATTGAACATACAGTTATTAGTTGAGAGATCGAATCAATGAAGCTTGAAGCAAATTTCTCATTTGATTTTGGGAACAACTAATTCCTGTGGTATTCATTCTCCCTATAAGATCATATTTTTCTTCTATAGGCAGTACCAGTGGCGGTCAGTCAAAAATCAGCGCCAAAAATTGTTGATCGGTTGCTAAACGACCTCAAAGTAATAGAAAAAGACCGGCAAGAAGCACTTAAAAAGGCCATTGGGAACCCAACATTCAAGGCAGACTCTCGTATGGTGGAACTGCTATCCATTCTATCTTTAACGGACTCTCTTTTCGTGGAGTATCGTCATTACTACGAAGCGATGAACACTTTGATCCATTCCGATGCGAAATCGAAGGCTGCGCACGAGGTGAGACCAAAAGGAGATCCAATCATCCAATGTCATATCCAATAGAAAATTTTGGTGTTTGAATGAAAACTTTGATAAAATGGGAACGTTGCATGGAGATGTTCCAACACTGGAAAAAAACACATAGGATCTACTCTTAAAAACATCGACAAGAAAACTTACTCTTGATTCAATCAGAATCCAGCTTAAATCAAGAACTAAGCCTCTTAATTTAAGCGGATTTCGTTTTGATTCAAGCAAAAATCCGATTGAATCAAGAGTATTTTTTCTTGTCAATGTTTTCAAGAGTCTGGACTCCAGATCCAATGTGTTCTTTTTTCCAGTGAACATTGTATTTCTCCTTTAAATCAAACACAAAATGTCCGGAAAATGTAAAGATTCATTGGTAGGGCTGGACCTCCGACAATTTTACATTTTCGGTATTTTTTTACACTTTACAACTTTGGGGCCGTCTACAACTTATGTAACGCACTTTTTTGGTATTTTTCACCCCCTCCCCCCGCCCCCTCGTAACGCTTTGGTGACATTGGTCCCTATCCTTTAAACACGCAAAAACAACATAGCGTAACGTCTCTCCGACCTCTCTTTTCCGTAGAACGTTGAGCAATAAATTCAGGCAAAACTCCTTTGTTGTATTCATCTGTAAGGTGTATCCATCAAAATACGACTTTCTTACATCTGGAACTTGCTACGCAATTATGTACGCGTATTATGGTGCCAAACAGTATCGCAGCCATTTAGAAATCATCTTACGGAGTGCCCGAGAAATATTTCTACTCACATGAGGTCTCGGATTGTGAGTTAGAAGGATAAAATCCGCAAAACTTAAGTTCGTGCTGTATAGCAGAAAACTCCAGTCGAAACACTGTACAAAACGCACTCCTTAGCAAAGATGTATTCAAAACATACGATTGTCTCTATTTTTCTCCATTGTTTACTTTTAGTTTCCCACTTTTGCTTTTAAGATCACAACTTTGTTTCAGGCCATGGAGACCATCAAGAGGTCTATAAAGCGGTCAGTCAAACTCAATGAAATTATTAAAATGAAGGGTGAAAAGCTCAACCCACCCAATATAAACATGGATGGCCTAACGGAATTCTTACAATCTCTATTTGAAAATACTCTCGAGAAAACTGATGAAATTGAGGCAGAACTTCGTGCTGAATTCTACAGTTCTCCGTTTACAAAGAATATGAAGAAAATGCCGCAGATTCCCGAAATACCTGAATTTTGATAGGAACTATAGTTAAGATTAAGAAAAGAAAGGGACATTAAAATAAGGAGAAAGGGAGAAAAACATACATAAGGTAAAAATAAATTAATTTTTCGACAAAAAGTTTGAAAATTAGTACTTAGGCCCAAAATAAAGACTGAATTGTGTAATATGGATAATTGTTTCTGTTTTGTAACATAAAAGTCGTGTATCCTAAATATAAATATCTACCCCAAAATTTACCTTCCAATTTGTAATGATTGCTTCTTCTCATAGGTAAATTTTTTGTGCATATAAATCTTTTTTTACTCGTCCTCATATGTGGATAAATTGATATCGGCTTATTATGGCCCATAATTTGGAACGCTCAACGTGCAACATTTCAACTTCACGTTCAAATTGTCACTGAAAAACACTTGTTTCGCAAAAGCACTTGTAAATTAAAAATAATAGATACAATAATTCAATTGGCACGGAATTTTTATTTGCTTCTGTACATTTCCCAAAAAATTGCTTTTTGACTGATAGTGTCAATGACGAAAATATGAAGAGATCATAAACATTGATATGGGTCATTTGAAAAGAAAGAGGTAGTGCTCACCAAGGGGCATTGTTATTGTTGGTACGTGAGTTCTTTGCAACATGGATTTTTCATTGCTGCTCTCCGTTGCGTCAGTTTTTGCTTTTGCAGAGGGGAAGGTATGTTGCTCATCGCTCATACATGTTATGTACGCGTATTTACGTGTTTTTAAAAATCCGGCAAAAGAATCTTATGCAGAGGTCAGCAAGAACTTAAATCGGGGCTTTTGCTTTGTATGTTTTGACTAGAATTTATTTACGATATTTAATCTTGTTTAAACATATCCAAACTCTTACTTATTTTAAAAATCATCCTCTTATTCCGTATTCCTTATCATCATCATCTTATTATTTTTAGGAACGCATCATCCAGATTATTATTTATAGAGGGGCTTGGAGGAAAATTCAGTTTTTGCTATTTCAAAAAATACGTAGAGTGTCAAAACTACATGAAGCCTCGTGGCGGGAAGAAAGTTTAAACTTTGATCCGTAAAAATTTAATTTTAGAAATCAATTCACAGAATATAATTTCAGACTAGTTTCGGTTTACACAATTAACAACTCAATTATTTCAAAAACTGCACTTATGGGACTTGTCCTCTGAGACCCTTACTTACCGTATCGTCTTTGAGTGAGTATTCCTGGGTATTGAATGGAATTTTAGGGCTTGTCCACACGAGCGTAATTCGTGGAACTTTTGAACAAATTCAGTAGCGTACCATGGTTTGCGATGTATCGATTGATCCTTCATTTCAATCCACGGAGAAGGATTGATAGACAGGGTGCTCGCGATGAACACCTTAATAATTGATTCTTTACCATAGCTTTAAATGGGTGAAAATATCTACATTTAGTGATAGTATCGATTTGACCATTCACGCCTCGCCGCTGGGCAAATTAATTCTACGAACTGGGGTTTTGCGCAATAAGTTATAGGGAAGTTACAGTACGTATCCGGAACAAGTTCGCCCGAAAATCCTTGAACCGCGCTTCAGTGGACAAGGCCTAAAATACAAATAATTTATGGTGAAAATAAGGTTAATTGCTTTTGATAAAAATCCATGTAAATTTTTTTGGCGGGCAATTCCGCAGGACACTCCGCATGCCATTCCAAAAAAAGTTCCGCAAGTTGATTTGAAGGTTATTGAGAACAGTTTTGGACATCTTGTAAATGGACTTAAAGGCATAGAACTTTGGAGACGGGAGATTCTAACCAACGCTCAGGAAAACCCTAAGTACAAGGAAAACGCCCCCCTGGTCGAAAGCTTTCAACTTTTGAACGAAATTGATTCCTACCTAATTAAAGCACGAAAATATTATCAATCTATCAACACACTTATTCACTCTGACGAAAATTCGTTGGATGCAAAACAGGTAAAATAAACTTTAGTTTACATGTATTATACCCTATATTACCCATGTAAGCATGGTTCAGCGATTTCGTCACTACGCTTTTTTTTTTTGTTAAATTACAACCATTCATCTGAAGCATGTTGTTGCAAACTTGTATCAGTGTTTCCGTTTTTGAAAACATGAATACCGAAATTTTGAAATTTTGAGAAAGAAAAATTGGAAATTAATGTTCTTACGAAATGTAAATACAATACAAATAAAACACAGCCTAGATTTGCGTCCCTCAAAATCCAAAATCCAATATTAATTCATGCCATAGAGGGTTAACCTATATCATTAAAACTATTTTTCATGAAAGAAGCGCCACTGCAAGAAGGATTTCATAAGCAGTCAGGAAGCACAAGTAGTTGCGGGCAGAAGTGCTGTCACTTTTAGTCAGTCCCGGCGAGGGACTTACATTATTCGGCCCGAGACAGAAAGGAACCAAACCACATCAGCCATTGTCAAACTTAACTTGGCATTTTAATTTTTTTACATTAAAATGATTGTTTGGACTTTTGTGTAAATTTCTGTGACTTTGTTACATAGTGCGGAGCAAATCCTTTAAAATTTTCAAAGGAATCAGCACAAACGTTCTCATGTAAAAAATTAAATTGCCCAGTTAAATTTGACAACAGCTGATGTTGCTTGGTTCCTTTCCGGTAAACGCGGTCCAATGACTCTTCTTGCTGCACGTCTCTTGTTGCGTTAAGTCCGCCTTCAATAACAGTGATGGCAATATGGTCGGCTTGAGAGTACAAATAGTTGCATGCAGTAATTTTTCCACACTTGCTTAGTATCGGTCAAGAAAAAAATACAAGCGTCAAAATTGCTTACACTTAAACTGATTTATGTGTAACAAGTAATTATTTCAATTAGACAATTTGATAATAACATGTCCAACTCTTGCAGACTGTCGCAACTATCAGCAAACTGAGAGAAAGATTGATCCACATCAAAGACACCGTTCAAGAGCGTGGGAAAGCCTTTAAACCTGCTACCAATGTACCTCAAGATAGTGAACTGCACTTGCTGAAAGCTGCATTTGACGCTACAGCAGCAGAATGTTTAGCGATCGAAAAGGACCTTCGAGACATGACTAAAAATTCTCCGTACAAAAAGTACCTCAAGGACATTAAACCATTATAATGTTTTGTAACTTCGAAAGAATAATTGTTTTTGTTACGTTTTGTATAAATAATTGAATAAATTAATGTGATAACGTAAACACCTTCAAATAATGACAATGAAAAATTTCAATAGTCTTAGGAGAGGTGATTATTTTCCCTTTTTCTCGTATTTTTCAGAGTAAAAATTAGCAGGCCCAAGTTTTTTTAGACATTTTGATTCTAGTAAAGTTTTACATGAAGTATACGCACGTAAAACCTGATTTAAAATATTACGAACAGAATAAAAAATAATTCCCCAGAATTGACTTTTCGGATGTTCTGACTCATTACCTATGTTTATTGCCTAAACGACACTCTTGTCAATCTTAGAGCATTTTATTCAGTTTAGGGGGTGCGTTAAAGGGTTATGAATTTATTTTAAAAAAATGAGGACGATGATACGAGATGTCTACAAAACGAAACTGAGCTTTCCATTTCTTCTGGAAGAGATGAAAGACTACGTAAGACAACAAATCTCCGATTCATATCAGATGTGGGTTCCATTTGATAAGATTGATTCGTACACAAAATAGCAGCTTCCATTGGTTTTAAGTCGAATAGTGGGTACCAAAATAATGGGAAAAAGTCATTTTTCGCAAGTTATTGTTAGTGAAGTGATTTAAATATGACATCGAGGTGCACATTTATCGTTATGATTGTTACCGCCTATGCTTCTGCTGGGGTGAGTATGGACTTTTTACTTGCCTGATAATTAAAGCATAACGAGTTGGAAAATAAGAGGAAAATAATCAGCCACTTGCAAAATGTCACGAATGGTACGCTTGAAAAATAAATGAAGAAACATTTGATAACAGAATTAGCGATTTTTTTTGTCGCAATCTCAGCATTCTGTCATTTGCAATTATTTGCTGCACATTCATTTATTGTGCAACTCCTCAGAATTGATTTTACTATCTGGGAAAGGGTCCAAGTCTAACAACTCATAAGCTGAGGGATTTGTTGTTGACATTGGTTCCTATACATATACCTCGGGGGCTTTAATACAGTTGTCAGTCACCCCTCCTCGCATGTCAAATTATTCGATTATAAGTTTCGACTCACGAAAAAGCGGGTGTACAAAAATCCACGACCTATGTGACAGCCTACGTAAGCAAAGGATACCAACACCCTTTCATTTTTGAACTTTCGCTTGTTAGATACCCCTCCTGAAAGTTCGCCGAACTAGCGTTTTTCGGCGATGGCGCGAAATGGGCGATACAGCGGACTCGTAGAGACTCCGACCGGAAATCGGACTCCTAGGATCATTTTTAAGGGGAGTGGCTACAAGGGGGGGGGGATTCATCGATGTCTTACCTCCTGATGATAAATGGAGTGAAAAGATTGAACAATGTCTGTAGGGAGAACTTTCCTATCTTTTCTCGGAAAAAATATTTAATCGGGAGAAATTAGGCAACGTTGAGATGCTCATACGGCGTCATACACAGCAATGGCCTTTGAAGCTATATTTCTGCGATGCAGCGATCCAACGCAAGTTCGAATAATCGCGCCAACACGTGCGGCCGTGCGTTAAAAGAGGTGTCGGACGGGACCATAAGCCAATCTGCCATTGCAGATGCGCCGCCTGCTTCCGCCGCTAGATAATAATAAAGAAATGAAAAATGAACAAAGAAAAAAAAAGAAAAAAGGAAAGAATAAATGAAATAAAAGCAGGAGAAAAGATAATAAGTAAAGAGAAATGCCTAAAATTAATAATACACGGAGAATGCTAAATACAGAGTGAATACTGAAGAACCCCATTTCCCATAAGATCCGTGTCTTTTTGGAGAAATAAGGGCGAAAAAAAAGCTGATGCAAACCGGCACTAAAAATACCCCACCAATTCTACGTAACTTTTTTCGTAGAATCCATAACTGAGTCAAGACATATCCTTGCCCATTTGAAATTCAATTCACTTCCCAGAATTTTCCTCTGTAAGAATAATCGAATCTTAGAACCTGAAATATGTCAAAGTTATTCTACTTAGAAGAGTTTGATTTTAAAAAATTCCGAGGCCCCTCCGAGAGAGGGGATTTGTTCCTGCATATTCCGAGCGAAATATCACAATTGCGCCCCCCTTCCGCCGGCTAAGGGTCGGCGCCCTCAAGAGGTCGTCAGACCGACCCTGTTAAAAGCATATTCGCGCTGCGGGACGGGCGGAAATACTTCACGCTACTAGCGCAAAAACGGCGGTCAGCGCACAGCCCATATAAGCGCCTACGAGACTGCGTGAATACTTCTCGCATTGCGCCAAACGCAGTGCAGTCGGTCAGTTGGCGTGAAACGCATATTAGCGCCTACAAGACTGTAGGAGTGCTGTATGTTTGCGTGTCATGCATCATGCTTAACTTTCTGCTCAAGCTATTACCACAATTAAAGGGAAAATATGTATCCTCATTGTAACTATTCAGGAGCTCGGATGATATTTAATTTTTTTTTTTTTTTTGCTTAAATTAAAAAAAAAATAGAACAAAGGAAAGTATCGCGTAGACATTTTTGATACTTTTATTTAAGATCATTCAGGGAAAGTCGCGGAAACTTTTTAAAAAAAACTGTGTGTAGCTTTTAAAGCACATTTTTTTTAAAAATGAAACCTAAAAGTTATGCATAACTTTGCAATCAGAGATAAATGTACGCTTGCTTTCGGGTGCACCCGTCGAATTTTGAATCCATTTACCTCTTAAAAAACTTGAACATGGTTGTTTTACGATTTTTTTTCGTGTTGTTTTTCTCAGTGGTTGGAGGCCGCATAGCTGCCACAGGCCCCTAGTTCACTTTTTAAATGTCTATGAGAGTTTTCTGGGCCATTCGTGCTGCGAGGGCTCTCCATCAAAAAGAGACATGCCCGTAAGTGAGGAGGGAATGAACAGTCTTCCGCGATGTAGTTATCTACCACAAACTATCAAAGTTGTCAGATAAACACCTCCTCATTGAATATTAAATATTTGCGTAAATACGTGAGTTTTCAGTACCAGAAAAATTCTCGCAATCCTATGCATTTCCTAAAAGGTTTCACCGTCGAACACCGTCACTTCGTGATGGTGTCGATATTGACCTTCTGACCTCCTGATCTACTGATCAATGTTGGAATGAATAATTACATGCATATCATCAGCTCCACATAAAACTAAGTTCCTCATGAACTCTTAACCAATTAAGCCCAATATTTGATTTTAAGTTCGACTCACGAGAAAGTGGGTGGAAAAAAAACCACGAGGTCTGAAGAAATTCTGTGAAGGCTCATGTTAACAATGTATACCAATCTCCCCAGTTTTTTAACTTTCGCTACTATAAATCATGAATATGATCTTGAATCACTTCTCGAAAAATTGCGGACAAGACACTGAAGCTGAAGGAGGGTCGAATGCTCCGAAACGAGTAGTTTTGATTCAAAAATGTCCAGTGTTAAGCTGGCTCATTTTATTCGCTTTGCTAATTAGTGAATTAATAATTGAATATGAGTATTGATTGAGGGTAATAATAGATGAAGACTCGTAATTCAATTTACGACACTGTAGAATTCGACGTATTTATGATAAAAGGAACCGGAGGTGTGTGGGAAGGATAAGATGTGTTCGTTTTAGCTGCATAAGAAATAATGTAAAAGTGGTCGTGATTACTTTTGGGAAAATGGAAAGGTGGCAATTTACATTAAATCATAAGGAACTGACTGCTAAAGTATGCTAACTCATGAGCCGTGGGAATGTGACAAGAGCGTTGTGGACAGGGCTCATGAGTTAAAGACTCAGATCCGCGGATGGTCATCTCTGTTGTCACCGCTGACGTCACTGGTGCTTTATAATTCCCATTCATTCTTAATGCCCTCACCTAACGAGTACACTCTTTTTTCAACCATCTCTGGTTCCTTTTAGCTTAGAAATATACAATTTGTCTAACGTTTCACTTACAGAAAAACCAATTCGCATATGAGCTCTTTGAATCGTGACTGATTCTACCATGGAAATAATCTGTAAAAACCTCAAGGGGTCCATTCCTCCCCACCAGAAAAATGAGGGAAAACAGCAACTGTATAGACTGATAGGGTCGAGCCAAAACGCTTAACTGAATACTAATCATGTTATTTAAGGGGCTTGGAGGGCAAGACACATAAGTGCAGTGTTTGCCATTTCGAGAAATACACGTTTGAAGTTTCGAAAATACATGTATCCTTGTAGCGGAAAGAAAGTTCAAACTGACTTTTTGATGCTTAAAAATTGGAATTTTGGAGCAAATTTTTCGCAGAATATGCAATGGGACTAGTTTTAGTTGATATCATTTAGTAATGGATGATTGAGATAGTTCTCAATCCTTTCAAAAACTGCACTTATATGCGCCTTGTCCTCCAAGCCCCTCATTTGATCGTTTCAAGGTGATTCCAGTGCCAGAAGAAAATGCGTCAAGTGATTTGCTGGAAGACGCAGTACCAGTCCATCAGCACAAAACTTTAGCTGCGTTGATAGCCGAGCTCAAAGCCTTGGAGATATGGCGGCAAAACGAACTCAACAAGGCTTTGGAGGACCCAGAATTGGTGAGAGAACCAGATGCAGTGAAGTATCTGCAATCTCTGGTGGAATACGATAAGCGATGGTTCGTCTATGCTGTCAGGATACTTGACTGTATTGAAACACTGGATCATCCTGATGGCAAAACCGCGGAAGAAATACAACAGGTAAAAATCCGTATGTTGATTTCCAAACATGTTTCTTTTACTGCTAATGTTTTCAGCCCCGGGCCACAATCACTTTTAGAATCTATATAAAATCTCTGCACCAAACTGCAGCAACTAAATTGAATGTTCATAGAGGTCACAAATCGGCACTTTCGATAATGGAAGATTCCTGGAAATTTTTCATTATTTTACTGTCAGCTCGAGGCGTTAACATTGCAACACATATTAGCGCCTACATTCCTACAAGACTGCACGTATACTTCACGCATAGCATCAAACACAGTGCGGTTACTGCGGTCAGCGTGAAACGGACAGAATGCATGAATACTTCACGCATTGCGTCAAACCCAGTGCGGTCAACGAGAAACGCATAGCGCCTACAAGACTACGTAAATACTTCACGCATTGCATCAAACACAGTGCTTTCAGCAGCGGTCGGCGTGAAACCCATAGCGCCCACAAAACTGTCGAAATACTTCACGCATTGCGCCAAAAACGGTGCGGTCTGCGGGTGGCGGAAGTTAAAATCATTAAACCACATTTATGTTTGTTCTCTCATAATTTTTTCGCTCATTTCTTATGAATGGGAGACCGTGTCCACGCAGAGATAGGTTTACGAAACTTAACGTTCGCGCAAAGTTCGGTGAATTTTTGCTAGTAGTGTTGACGGGGCTTTCCCAAAAAATGTGTCCAACACGAGTAAACGCGTCATATGTACCCCAACCCCGCTGGCACGTTCACTTGGTGGTTTTTATTGATGTTTCAAAACGAATGAGAAGAGGGCGGCGAAATACAGGTGGCTCGCTCTTGGGCGGCAAGTAGGTAAATCCCGGCGGTAAGAGACTATATGTTGAGGACCTCAACATATAGTCAAACTTTTACTCTTTCATATGCAGAATTTGATGTAACAATTTCCTACTGTCACAAGTTTTAGTGACTAAATTAATCTTATTTAGTCATGAGTTCGGATGTTTCATATCATAGAGAAAAAAAGGAGGTGTTTGCATTTCGGGCATCCTGGAACTTTTTTGATGACGTAGGTCGGCACAACGACTTTTATCATCGATTTTCTTGGAAATGGTACAATTTATGGAAAAAAGTCTTTCTCTAAAAAGTGCTTGAAATTATATCATGAGTTGATTTAAGCAAAAAAAATGGGACATTATGGTCCGTTTCTCATACTTCGACTTCCGGATTTCCCGGGCCAGGTTGTACCGACCTTCGTCACAGGGTGAACAAACCTCAAGATGCAAACACCTCCTTTTTTTTCTCTAAGGTTTCATATTGATTGATAGTTAATTTTTCGGGTGGTATATTTATAATCTCGAAGGACAAAGTGCGAAAACATATATTCCGTATACGACGTTGCAAAATTCCTATCTTACTTCATTTCTAACTTAATTCCTTCGAAAACGTTTTTGGTTTCCTCCTCTGTTAAAAAAATATTCTAAATTAATTTCCAACTATGAAGTTGGCTTGCTTCTCTTCGAAAAAATGAAGTAGTATCGGAAATTTTGAATTATAGCCAAGGTGATACTTGATTTTGCACTTTGACCATAGGTATAATATTTAAGAGGCCCTCCTGGTTGCTGGTTGGCTAACCCCTAAATTCCTTGCAGTACTCGTTTAAACGTTTTTGAGCCCAAACCTACGGACATCATTATTCGATTGTTTTTTATTTTTCAGGCAACCGATACTGTCCTTGTATTTAGACTCAATCAGGATGCAATTCAAACAGGTATTAGTGTGATTAAAGCAACAGCCGATGTAGCAAGAGACCAGGTACCCGATGAACTTCTTGAAACACATCAAATGGAGGTGGTGACCCTAGCATTTCAAGTCTCCTACATGAAATTATTTGAAGCATTTAAGGCGCTGGAAGCTCAAACATCGCAGACTAAATCCATCTACTCGAGAAATTATGTAGGCTCGCAACTCTTTCGAGTCTTGGTAGTATGAATAGTTAAGTTTTATTTTTAATAGGTTTATCAGAGAAATACGAATTGTTTATTTTTTACTTAATTCAAGGTGGAAGTACGTAAATATAAAATGTAATTTGCCGTTCAAATTCTCCTTTTTCTGACCTGAGTCGTGGCTCTTCCTGTTTTGATAAATTAGTTGTGTTTTTTCAGATTTTGTCTCCATAAAATCCTTGTAAGAGGGGATTTCCGATGACAATAGGCATAAGAAAAGAAGGAAAGATCATGAGACATATTATACTATACTATGACATTTAAAACGGATCGATTGCACTTGCCACATTCGTTAAGGCAGAGGATTATTTTTAAATCATTCTCGAACCTCATAACCCTTCAAGTACGTCCGAAAACATTTCGTATAACCAGTTATTCTATTCTTAAAGCCTGAGTGAGTGATGCCTACAGTATCGATTTTTCCTAATGGTATCGAAGCGGAAAGTGTCATAAGTCACAGCCCGAATCGAAACAAAAGAAGGCGTACTGGTCTTCCTCATTGCAATGGCTGGATACGACTATTCCTGCTCTGAAGCTGTCAGTGTTGCATAGGCAAAATAATGAAGGAGAACTAACTTTTATGACGCGCTAGGATACCTCAGATCAGTAGAGGCCTTGCGGGACACCGTTCCTTATCAATTGCTCTATCCACAGGAATCCTAATTTGTTCAACTTTATGGGATTGATACTTATCCAACTCGAGTAGTGCAGCTTGCACTTTTCAATTACGTGATAATTTTCGATAATTTTGGAATCGGTTGGAATATTGCGCTGTAATGCAAATTGCCTATATCGATGGCCGAAGTGCGAAACCACGTATCTCCATTGCAATGTTTTCGTATTTCCGCTCCTACTTCATATTTTCCAAGAGAAAAAAGTCAATTTTTTAGCTTAAAATTTATGAAGAATACTCTGCCAACAGAGAGGAAAAATAAAGGAAATTTTCAAGAATATATGTTGACTAGTTTTCCAATGAAAAAAAAAACTACGACAGAGACTCGACAACTTTGGAAACGGATATGCGTGGTTTCACATTTTAGCCATCGACAACGACGGTGAAAATACCAGACTACGTATCTCGTTTGCGGCGTTTAAAAATCTCCGCTCCCAATTTATTTTTTTGAAGGTGTACAAATCAATATAATTTTTTGAAATTTTTACACAGTTGAGCATGCATTGAGCGGAAAGAACACGGACTTTTTCAAGAATTGACGTTGAGTAGTTTACCGTTTAAAAAATAGAGTATGACAGGAAGTCAACAACGTTGCAAGCAGAGATAAGTGGTCTGAAAGTTCCACCGTCAATATGTTCCTGATGCATTAAATTCATTTTACTGATATTTGAAAATCGGTATTTATTGACCAAATCATGTAAATTGCAATTATATTAAATTTTTTAAGAGCCTTATTTTTCTGAATACTGAAACATTCTCAAAATCTTCCATAACCATCTCCGCGATAAAAACAAGGAGACTTAAAAAGAGACCCACACCCAGGATAAAAAACGGTAGCTGCAAATCATTCAAACTGTATGCCCGCGGATCCTCGTCATCCAGAGGCAGCGGTGCAGTCCTCGGCGCGTTCGCAAGTTCTATCGAAGCGAAAGCCTTGCTCGAATGTCCGTACTCGAGAAATCTAGCAGTCATTTCTTTGTACGCGTCGAACAAAAACGAATTTTTGAGGAACGTGTCGAAGGAAGGATGATCCTTCAAACATTCCGCGACTAGATGGTACTCAAACTTGTCTTGGAGCGGCCATTTACTCATGACAATGCGGCTCCCTGAACGAAAAGATCGCGGCACGGCAGCTAAAAACGCATCCGTCTCCATAATCGCGCGCACATTTTTAGCGAAACCCTCCGGCACAATAGCCGTAAAAGAAGGAAGATCAGCCTGATTTTCAGTGGAGTTTCGAGAAATCATAACTTTGAAGATCAGTCTACCTTGCTCCATGTCGAACAACGCCATGTAGAGGTTCAAATTGGAGGAAAGCTTAGCTCTCATTTTATCGGACAGACCGAGTTGAGCGAAATACACGGCTGTCTGATTCAACGTCGGGTACCTGGATGAACAGATCGGAGTCCTCCAAGTTCTTCAGCGTGTCGATCTCGGGGTACTGTACCGTGCTCGTCAGAAGCGTGGTCATGCCGCCCAGAAAAACGGTCGAGATGATAAGCGCCGAAAAAACGAAAATAAAAAACAATAATTTGCCGGTGAAGAGCTTGCCCAGGAGCAAGCGCGGTGGACTCCCGCATATGAAGTATGCGTAAATCGTGTATACCGCCGATGTGCTATCGTAGAGGAAATGTCTCTCCCCGAATACAAGCCTCGAAATGATCTACCTTGAGCTTTGAGGAAAACAAACTGCATCAACAGGAAGGCGGTGACTGTTGCGCCAGATGCAGACCCAAACTACGAACGTGAAGACTTTGAAAGGTACCAAGAATTGAGGTACAAGTTTACTGTGCGGAGTGAGTATGCACATGGCCTGTGTCTCGATTCCGATAGAGAAGTCGAGCTCTGGGTAGTCAGCTTCGTCTGCAGAGGCGCCTAGTTCTACTTGGTGTAGATCCACGCCTAATTTTTGACCGATTTCGTGTCCGGTCCGCTGGGTGGCATAGCTGTCGTAAAGTCTGTAGGTGGTGTTCATCGATTTTGCCAGTTGATCGAGGATTTTTCCCTGGACGGTCCCCGATCTTATGTTAAATTGCGAGTCGTACACAAGGTGACCGTGGAAATCATCCAGGATCATTTTCAAAGGTTTCTTGTGCATGTTGCTGACGGAGAAATCGAAATATGCCTCGTGGTCTTTCCACTGTACCAAATGATGTTCTCGGCAAAATGATCGTATCGACTGCAGCCATGCTTGCTGCAGATAATTGTTCTTTGACCGCGGAAAAACCGCCAGAAAAATTTAAAGCAAAATATCAGGGAATCGTAATCGTTTGTGAAGGTTTGGCTCCCTGAAGTTGAAGTATTCCTGATATCCCGGTGGAAATCATGGAGCATGAAAATCAAGTAATTGTTCGAGTTCCAAATTGGGTTCGTGTATAAACCGCGGGTCATGTTGTAATTCTCAGCCGTTAACTCCAAGGAACCGTTCAATTCTTGTGAGGAAATGAACATTCGCTTGTCACAAGTGTCATCCACCGTCGGTTGCGAATATTTGTCGACTATAATACAGTAACGAGGCAATTTCCTCAGAGTAGTTAATTCGGAATTTTCACAAAAACTGTCAGTAGAATTCAAGTTCGCGAGTTTTATTTCGTTGTAGACACAATCCCCTCTATTCTTCTTTTCTCTCGAAGCCGAACTTAAAATCAGACTCGGAATTTTGTCGATATTATCAAGGAAAAATATAATATTTCTCCCCTGAGTTCTTTCTATCATGTCCGGTAAGTTGCAGTAGTGAGTTGTCAAAACGGTAGGGATCGATGAGTTGTGTAAGGTTTGAATCAGAGCAGGTACCGATGGGTCGGAGTTGAAGTCGGCGATGAGGAATGATGTTTGTTCGGATAGTTGAATTGTGTTGTGACAAACTCTAATAATAAGCGAGATTTTTTGTTCGCAATCTTCTTTATTCGCGTCAAACGATCGGAGGGTTTGAATATCTGTGATAATCCAACGAGCAGGATTGTGAAACGAACAATCCATTGACATTGACCACTCATATCGGAGATAAATTAAATTTTACTCACAGAGTAGCCTTGTAATTTTAAAATTTTCGAATCCGAAGCCAGCTGTATTATGATTTCCACAGGAAGATTACTATTAACTGCAAAATGGGAACAAAGCAACAAAGTAGGGGAGAAAAGATTAAGCTGTGGGTCTTAGGAAGGTCTAAGAACTGTGAACCGGATGCGGATGTTAGTGATTTTTTCAAGTAAATTTCATAAAAACACGCGGTTTTGACCTTGTTCGTGTCGTAAGTATCATACTCTAGCTAGCATTTCGAACTAGGCCAAGAGTCATAAATCTTACAGTGAACAAATATTTTGCTCCAAGAATCTGCAAACTTAATCAGGTGAACGAAAACAGGAAAAAGTTAAGTCACTGAACGACATCATATCAGGAAATGTGATGCAAAACAAGAGTTTAAAAAATGGGAAAAATCGGGACGTTTTGAAGTATTTTTTTAGCCTCATCTGCAAGTGACACTGAAATTTTAATAAAATTTTAAAAAACGAGAAAAATGAGTCATCGACCCGCTGTTATTGCGATTTTTATAATTCCGAAGTTATCAGACCCACTCTAATCCAGCAAGAAAACGAGATATGTAGAGACAATCTAGCATTTAAAATTCAATCACCAGTCCCTCTGGTAGAAAACAAGACGTTCTATCAATCAGATTCGGAGCGGTAAAAATAAACTATGCCTCCACGCTCAAAGATATTCATCATTTCCAGGAAAAGACGAGGATTTTAACGTTTCTGGAGGAAAGTTTAGCGCATCCAAAATCGAAGTGACACTTTATAGTAAAGAGCTTGCAGTAAAAGAGGAATAGCCTGGGGCAAAACGGTGCGATGCTGTAACTGCAGAAGGTGCGTTCGCACTAATTTTTACTAAGTTTCATAGCATTTTTGTCATAAGTTTTCGTACAAATTAGTCCGTTGAGTGCTCACTCATTATAATAAACACCATGTACTACTTCGTTTTGTGGATATGCAATTTCACCTACATAGAAGTCGAAATAATTGTATCACGGATTTCGACCTCATCCAACTTTTCTACTCTGCGTTAATATCTCTAAGTCACCAGAAAAGAGGCCAAGCTCTTTTTCTTCGTTAAAGAAATGCGAGATTTTGTGCTTCATAATTGTGACTGAAGCTGTGAAAACGGACCTTATCTTCCGGTAGAAAATCTCCAAATCTTTGAACTTAGCGCGTAATACGATCGTGGGAAGCGCCTGCAAAACCGTTAGAATACTTCAAGCATCGCGCCGTCTACCCGAGCCCACGGAACTCAATCTCTAGTCTCGCTCTCGGCTTTTGACTTGCGAATCGCGCTCACAATAAGTTCCGAGATACTTTTTGAAAATGTGTTGGGCAGCGAGCTGACACAACTTCGGAAGGTTTTCGCAAAAATTGAGCGCATTTCAATCAAAACGGAATACATTTAAAATTACGCAATTTTTCCATTACCTCCGTAGTTCGCAAACGACCGATCAGTCGAAGGCTCGTGAATATTCTATCTGCATCCTTGGGGCAAAGAGATTGACTTGTCAAAAATACTCCTTACGCAAAACTAATTGTTTTTTTAAACGATAGCATATCTTTGAAAGAGTACCTTTCCCTTGCTCCAATTGCATTGATGCTGTTACATTATCCTTTGCTGCATCCCAAAATTGGGATATTTATGGACGAATCTTGCGATACGCGGTATATAATAACCAACACTGCCCGTTAAATTCATTGATAGCGCCTTTACATTTTCATCAAGTTACATTTTGCAATAAAGAACTACTTTCTGCCTCATTTTAGAAACGACGTAATATACCACTAGTATCTGCTATGCACTTACGTGCATTTATAGATGAGCAAAAATATGGTAGTTCCTCATTATGAAATGTAGTATATTTGCCATTCAGAGTGTATAGTTTATCCACTGACTGAAACTCTGCAACTGTTCATAAATAGTCCCTGCAATACAAATTTTTGGTCATTAGATTTAACTTGCATAAATATTTCATGCGATTTCTGTCTTCAACCCAGTGCATATCAATAAATAAACACACCATTTTGCTTGTTCCTTCCTTTTGTTTTCTTGCAATGTTTTTGCATTTACTCTATCAACATCAATAAGTGAAGCTGATAATTAAGCTGATAAGTAGCATACGCCCCTTGGCTAGTATAGATCGAAAAATATGATATGAGACTAGTGAGACTGTGAAACCTGAAAGTAAATAAAATCCACGTGTTCTCAAAATGATCTTGGAAGTGGTGTTTTCCTTCGGGTTGTTTTTATCCTGTGCTGAAGCTGGGGTAAGAATATTTTCCGTCCACTGAAAACGAACATTCATAAATTGAACAAAACTGCGTATGCGAAAAGAACACGACTGATGCTGCAAAAGACATTGTGGGTTTCCTTTGTAAAAATTTAAGTTTTAATTTGACGATGTGCGATATTTCTATACCTTTCAAAATGATGGTCCGAAAATTGTGAGTCTTAAAGGAACAGCATTCGTGTCAGTTCGTCAAAATATGCTGAAGCAAGTTTTTAATGAAATAATAGGTGTTAATTCCGTTGAATCGTAAGTGAATAACCTCTTATCTTCCACTTATTAAGTTTCAAAGGTCTCATTCAGCTTTTCAAGGTATTTTTGATCATTTAAACATATTGCAGCGCCTGTTCCATCATCAGTGCTCTACAACAGTGGTTCAAAGTTTTCAAGGAATCCGGCAAATGCTTTCATTTCTACAAATTTAAGCATTTCGCAATTACCTATTCGGCTCATTTCATGAACTTATTTGATTTACAAAAATGTGAATTTTACTTGATAAGGCTTTTATTTAAATATTGCTATTTAAATAAAATTGCAAGTACACTTGATAGAAATTATCAGTTCATCAAATTACAATTATGTCTTTTTGATGTAATCTCAAATTAGCTCATTATTTTTTTACAGGCAATAGTGTCGCCTGAGGTCAGTCCAAAGGCTGCTCTAAAAAGTTTGGATAAGCTACTGGACGAACTCAAAATCTTGGAGGAAGGTCGGCAAGAAGGCTTGAAAAATGCAACTGGAAACCCAAAATATAAAACGGACCCTCGAATGGTTGAATTTCTATCTGCCTTATCGCTGGTAGATTCCCTCTTTGTGGTATATCACAAATACTATAACGCGATCAACACATTGATCCACTCGGATGAGAAGTCAGCGGCCGCTCATGAGGTGAGAATAAAGACCATACTTCATAATGAGACCGATTAAATAAGGAATCAAGATCTTGGAGGAAGGAATGGTCCATTTGCAATTTTGAATTAAAATACATCTCTTATAAAAATGCATATCGACGGTGAAACTACCAAACCACGTATCTCGTTTGCGGTGTTTAAAAATCTACGCTCACATTTTATTTTTTGAAATAGACCAAATCAATATCATTCCTTGAAATTTTCACGGAATTTTCTCCGCACCAAGAGGAAAAATCACAGAAATTTTCAAGACTGGATGTTAAGTAGTTTTTCATTTAAAAAATAAAGTATGACAGGAAGTCTGCGACGTCGCAAACCGAGATACGTGGTTTGGTTGTTTCACCGTCGATATGGAACGTATACCATAATGGGGTCATTTTTTCGATTCGAGGTAACATCACTCGTTTGTTGCGGATAGTGTACAATTTCGATTTGATGTTTACTATTGCATTTTGTTAATCATTTCCTAAAAACTGACAACTGTTTCTAATATTTAAAAATGATGAAAAACTATAAATTAATAAATGAACATATTAAAGTAAATCTGAAGTTCAGATAGAGACATGCTAAATATGTCCGATACTGGAAATAGAAATCTGTGATTATTGGCCCTTTCTCTCCTCAGAAATTACTCTCTCTGAGAATGGTTTAACGAACAGTTTGACAGACGAATTACCGAAAAATTTTCAACCAAAAAATTTCGATTAAGTGAAGCTGTAGTGGTGTGTTCAAGGTTTAAATATTGTTTTGTTGAAACCACTGTTTCAATAGGAAGAGGTCTGTGTCACAAAAGTTGACTCCAATCATTCTCTGCGAGCGTTCGCTTTTCATCTTTGATTTTAAATCTTAAAAATAATTATTTTTTTTACAGGCATTAGCAACCATCAAAACATCAAGGCAGCAATCTATCCAACTTGCTAAGGTCATACAGACAAGAGCAGGGAATTTTAAGCTCGATTCGCCCGGTTTAAGCGCAGACAAAAACTTGAACTTCTTACAAACCGTATTCGAGGCCACTCACTTGAAAAACGAGGAAATTGAGGCTCAACTTCGCACGGACTTCTACAGCTCACCATTTACAAAGTATATGAGTGATATGCCAGTTATGCCTGATGTGTCCGACATTTCATAAAATGATGCCCTCTTTTCACATCAATTCACAAGTAGGTTTACGAACGAATGTCTTTTTTACAACTTTCAATCTAGACATACTTGTTTCTGTTTAAATGCATCCAATCTTGATCAGTTGATTTTAATAGTTCTTAGTAAAGGAGGCTACACACTAAAATTAGGCTTAAATTAACAGTTTTATCAGTCAATTCAATTTAACAGGAAATAACAAAGTTGCAGAGACTTTTTAAATTTTACAGAATTGATTAGCTTGACTTTAACAGAAACGGGAGCCAGCTCGATTGCGGTGTTTTAAACATCATGCAATCTTTACTTTGCTTTGAGAAATACTAAAACTATGTACAATAATACAGTTTAAACGATCGTTTTTTTCTTTAAAACTAACAGTGTTTTGGTAGAACAATAAAAACTATTATCTATTCCCGGCATTTTTGTAGATGAACATGAATCTGTACGATTTTGAAAATCACTGGTATTGAGCCGATTCACCTCTATTAAATACGATCCAAAGCGGCTGAAAAAGATTCTGACATTTTAGAAATGACTTGTTAGATAAATAAGATGGCTTGAATAAAAACAATGTATTCTGATAATACCGAGGTAACTCAGCTCCGTCCAAGCTACTATTGGCTTCTCCTCCAATTTTTTGGCCTCGGCGAGACTTTTCTATGTTTCTCCTTCTCCATTATCAATGTAATCAAGTGCTACCTCAGCACTGCAACGAGATGATAAGAGAGTAAAGCACTCCCACAATTTAGTGCAGATTGATTTGTGTAATTTGAAGCCAGTATTGAGAGTGACTTGAAACGAGTGACTGAAAGCTCAATTCACGTGTCCTTAAAATGATTTTTATAGTGATACTTTGCGCTGCGTCTGTTCTTACCGACGCTGATGCAAAGGTGAGTGCACTTGCATGAGCTATTCTGATTGCATCTATTTTTACGGTGCTTCCAAGTACTACGAAACGTTCATTTCATGTGTAGATAGCGTTAGAGCGTGGAATCTGTTATTGTATACATTGACTAGCTAATGTATATAATAGCTAAGATGATCCGTGAAAGTACATGAGTTTCTAACGTTACGTACTTTAACTATTTATTCTATAAAATAATGACGATCCCGTAGGTTAAAGTGCAGAATCTTTTAAGAATAAATCATTAACGACGATATTTGACACGGGAGGGGCGCAAAGAGGCAGTATGTACAGTCCAGCTAATACGAAAAATTGGCTTATTTAGATGTAAAGAGAATGTTTTTCCTTTTTAAAGCTTAATTATTTTGCGTATATTTTGCAGGTAAGGCGGGCCACTGTGAGTCGAAAAGCTGCCCCCAAAAGCGCAGATCAGTTGCTGAGCGAGCTTCAGGTCTTAGAGAAGATTCGCCGAGACTCTTTGAAAAAAGCTTTCGGAAATCCAAAATACAAAGCAGATCCCCGCATGATGGAAAATCTTTCCGTCCTTTCTCTAGTCGACTCTCTCTTTCTTGAGTACCACAATTACTACAACGCAATGAACAAGTTGATTCGCTCCGATGAAGAATCGACGGCTGCTCACCAGGTAACTCATTTGATTCTAACGAGACAATTCCCTGCGGCCTGCGGTGGCGAGGTGTAAATGGTCGATCATGGATATTTCCCTCATTTGAAGCTATGGTGAAGAATCGATTATTAAGGTCTTCGTTTTGCAAGCATCTTGTTAATAGATTCTTCTCCATAGGTTTAAATGGAGATCAATCGATACATCGCAAAGCACGCCGCGCCACTGATTTCCTGATATATGAACTTATCTGGAAAACTATTATAGAGATAATGAGGAAAACCTGAATCAAAAATAAACAAGTTGGTTTTTGCAATCGCTAGCGATAGCAATATTCGTCATGGGAACTTTTGCTTCTGGGATATGAAAATTTTAAGGTACAGTTCGTTTGTAGTATCTTCAGAATTGAAGGGGCTATGTAATTTTGTGTCGACATCTCTTTTTTAACATTTTTAATTTTTTTTCTTTGCATACAAGAAAGCTGTTATTTACCAATTATTTATTTTCGTTGGATTATGTATGGTTTTTGGAAGTTAACGCATTTAACTTTCAGTTTCGTTTTTTCGGCGTAAAGTATGATATTTTTACTCTACGCATATGCCCGAATACGCATCATAACGACGGTGAAACTGCCAAACCACGTATCTCGTTTGCGGTGTTTAAAAATCTCCGCTCACATTTTATTTTTTTGAAGTAGACCAAATCAATATCATTCCTTGAAATTTTCACAGAATTTTCTCCGCACGAAGAGGAAAAATCACGGAAATTTTCAAGACTGGACGTTAAGTAGCTTTTCTTAAAAAATAAAGTATGACAGGAAGTCTGCGACGTCGCAAACCGAGATACGTGGTTTGGTAGTTTCACCGTCGATAAGTGACCTATGTGCTTCCTAAGTTGCCATTTTTTTCATTCAAATAGATGTAACCGAAATGTTAGATGTGTACTACCTATACTACTTTCATGTCATTGCTTTATTTATTTATTTACTTTTTGCGTAGGTATAAATTGTTATTTTTTGCTGAATTTTGGAGAAAATATTGCTTTAAGAACGTGGAATGTAAATTAATTTTATTGAAAAAAGAAAATACCATCATTAATTTGGGCGAACAGAGAAAATATACATCAATATTTGGGTCAACATCTCCCTGATTATATAAAGGATGAATATATTAGTATTTCTGTATCAAAAAACTTAGCTTTTGTCTTCAGAGATACGATGATTCTAGTCCCAGTCAATTTGTTTTATTGAAAAAACAAAAAAACAAAAAATAAATAAATAAAAAAAAAAACAACTGAAATGTTAGACATACTATTTTCATGTCATTCTATTTGTATCAATAGGTACTTTTTGCTTAACTTACGAACGTTGAATGCAAATTAACTTTATTGAAAAAAGAAAATAACGTCATTAATTTGGGGGAACATGTGGCTGATTATATGAAGGAGGTATATTCCAGTATTTTTGTTTAACATATTAACTCACGAGAAAATGTTCGTACATTTATCATCTACTATTAATTATTTTTTGATGATTAGTCTAAAACATTCAATACAATCATTAAAAAGTAGTTCCCATCGTCGGGTATCGAACTCCCGATCGCCGGGTGCCCGCGTCTAATCACAAACATGAGGCGGCTTGGTCAACTAGGCTATGACGGATCCACGTGAGTGGGAGTAAAAATAGCATTTAAAAGACTCGGGCAATGGGCGGGACTTATCACAAGAGACCTTGACTGCTTTTGGATGCGCATTGCTGTAGGAGCCATGGTTCGCACTGTTTTAATGCGTCTCGAGGTTCATCCCATTATGCATTCCGATCGCGGCAGTTGAGCTAAGGCAATATTTGCGTATCCAGGAATTAAATCAATCAATCGAGCTCTGATTTTGACTTCTTTATCCGTAACGAGTCCTCCAGAACAATTTTCCACCTTGTACGATGGTTATTATTTCTTTACTTCTATTTTTCAAATTTGAGGTGGGATAATGGCGGCTTCTCAAGAACACCGAGGTAGGTGATCTTTTGCACCAACGAACAGAAAACTGATGGCGAAAAATAACCAATCAGAACCTCCCAAAAAAAAGAATTTGCCTAAAAACGGAACTTCGTGGTTCTGCGCAGATTTACCAGTCAGACACGACATCTCCAGGAGAAAAAAACTCGCTGAAAGCGAATTTTAGCAATCAACACAACTTGACGTAGAGACATGATTGGCTAAAAAATACAACGGTTTTTGATACATCGGAAAATCAACCAAAAATCGGAGACTGGGCGAAACGCTCAAGGTCGCAGAGGTATAGGGAATCCCATAGCGAAAGCAACGGAACGATTCTAATATCATGGGGAACTCCGTTCCCATGACAATTAGCGAACATACATTTAATTTATCCATTCTAATTTGGACCGTATTACGCAGAAAGGAACCAAGCCACATCAGCCATTGCTAAATTTAATTGGACAATTTAATTTGTATATAAAAACAGTTGTGTTGATTTTTCATGCAAATTTCAGTAAATGGTCTGCATAGAACGAGGCAACTTCCGAAAAATTTTCAAAAAAATCCGCACAAAAGTTCTTTCGTAAATAATGAAATTGTTCAGTTAAATTTAGCAATTGCTGAAATGGTTTAGTTCTCTCTGCTAAACATGGTCCATTTTAAAAAAGTGAAATCTGTTCCAGGCTTTGACTACCATCAAGAGCTCCAGGGAACGTTTAATAAAACTTTATAAAGCCGTGACAGAGAAGGGAGGAAAACTCCAGAAACCCAATGTAAGCACGGACAACCAAATGAACTTGTTAGAAACCGTATTCGGGAAGACTCTCAAGAAGAACGACGAAATCGAAGCAGAACTTCGCGTTGAATTTGAAAAGTCTCCGTTCATAAACCATATGAAAAATATGCCGAATCTACCCAACGAGTCTCCGTTTTAATTCAGTCCACCTATACTGATAAAAATATTTGTGTTCTTGTGTTACCTTGGTTAAGATAGTAAGTGAAACAAAAACCAACAAAAATTGTGTGAGTAATAAGAACGTGAGCCACAGATGCATAATTTTTTTTACAATTTTATTTTTCAGGTAGGTACTAATGCATTTCAAAATAAAAAATAAAATTGTAAAAAAATTATGCATGTTTGGCTCACGTTTTTATCACTCATAATTATTATAAGTAGATGCAACATGCGGCTCAACGTCTATTCAAAAAATGTTGTGTTGATTTCGGTACAATTTGCGGTGAATTTAGCGCAAAAAAACAATAGAGAGACTGGGAGGATGCATTCCTCCGATTTCAACGGTATTCACCACTCATTTTTTATTAAATTCCTTCATGAAAACTAGCTGGCATCTCCTCTTGGAATTGTCAACGTAAGGCTAGGATATATTGTGTTTTACCTCCTGTATTAACCAAACTTCTGTGTTGAAATTTCTCTCTGTGTAAGAAACCACTAAATTTTGCGTAAAAGTTTGGTGCGTTGCCACCCATAACTCTCATAAATTGTCTCTTTCCCTCCACTTCTTATGTGCGTAAACCCATTTGTGTTTACATGTATATAGTGCTGATTGTCGTTTATTGTGAAAAATATACATTATGCTATAAAAATTAAAATTTACCAATCACACTGAAAGTATGATCGATCACTACTACTTAAAAATCGTAGCGATTTTTCACTGATGATGTGATCGAGGTCACATCCATAGTACCGAGGAAGCATGTCATTTCACAACAATACCACTATTCGACTATATGAGAGCTCGTTTTGCCTGCACTTAATATTGAAGGCAAACTGACATGACGTTAAGGTAACCTCTGCTCGCGGTAAAAAGCTAATTTTTGTGCATGTTCGAAATGAGTCCGACGCACAGAAAAAAAGAAGTAGGGGTTAAGTCCCAACTTAGACATTTCCAATTATTTAGGGTGTACCCCACTAAATTAGGTCACTAACACAAATGTTGCGGTACCATCTTACAATTTTGATTGACAGTTTGAGTGACTTTTCTTACGCACTGCCGTGAATATAGACGTAATCCTGCCAAACGGAATTATGTACATTAAGACATGAGCCCTGAGACCCATGAGAATAGATTCATAACCTGGGTCCCTTCATAGTGCACATAGTCCGTGCAGAAATACGTCCAAATATCGTATCGGTGAGCCATACGTTTTGACCAGAAAGCGGAATACAACTCCTGATAAAGGAGTTTCACTTCACGTAAATTTCTGAGTTGGTAAATGGTCATAAAGTAGCTTACTACTTATATGACGAGAGTGTGGACATATCGAAATGTGGAGCTCATAGGGCCTAAAAGGGCAGCTAACCTTCTAACACAAAAAATGTCTTTGCCAATCCTCAGATTCCAATATCAAAGCAAGGTTAACAAAGAATATTCATAAATGAGGGTTTTTCCGTAACAATGAGTCAAATACGTGCTATGCAAACGATGGGTCGTGACAATTGTGATAGATAATTCACTCTGAATAATTTGAATTCATAGGTTAATTGGAACGGAACCAGAAGCAGGTGGGGAAGAAGGGGTGTGCTTGTTAGTCGAGGGCCATTAGAAAAAGCGCCAGTGACGTCAACGGCAACGAATCCGTCTTTGTTGCCGCTCTTGGTTGGCATTAACTCATGAGCCCTGTCCACAACGCACTTTTACCATGCTCACGGCTCATGACTGGCGCATTCAGTTAGCACATTGTTCCGTTTGACAGAGGATAAAATCCACTTTTCCACTTCTCCAAATCGACGGTGGAAGTCGGCAATCACATATCTCGGTTTGCGACGTGGCAGACGTCCTGCCATACTTTATTTTACAAAGTCCATTTACTAATCATATTTTAACCTTATAATGTAAAAACAATTAATACTCTGTAGTTTTGTTCATAAATAAAAAATTAAAAAAAAAAAAAAAAAAAAAACTTTATTTTTTAAACGGTAAACTAGTCAACGCCAATTCTTTAAAACTGCCTTGACTTTTCTTCTCTGTGCGAAGAAAATTCTGCAAAAACTCCAAGGAATGATGTCAATTTGTACTCCTTTAAAAAAATAACGTAGAGGCGGAGATTTTCAGACATCGCAAACGAGTTATGTGATTGCCAACTTACACCGTCGAAATGCAGCTTTCTAGAGCACACCTATCTTCCCCACCCGTCTACACTTCCGTTTGACAGAAATACGTCCAAGTAGCTGTCCTTGTTGGGCCCTGAGAGCTCCATAATCCAACCTCAAAATTACTGACATATCCATACCCTGGTAAAAATTGGCGATAAGAGCTAGAGCTGCGTTTCAAAATACCATAGGAATTCTTACAGCCGGCTAAAGAAGGCTACAGAAAATCATATAGCTGCTTGTAGAATGCGGAGAAAATCATACGGCCGGGCTATACGAAGCGATGAAAAATTATGCAGCCGGGCTATAGTTCCTATAGCCGGGCTTCACACTTTATCGCCTGGCTGTTGCTTTTTCGCCTTCGATTATAAAAGGCTATAAGAAATTGTGTAGAAATGCGTGTGCTTTGGAAATCATCAAGTTTGATACGGAACCACCTTAATTTACAAAACCCACATTATATTTTCCTTTAATACATATTTTTTTTCATCAATTAAAATGAGAATAATCCATACAGGATGTGCAAACATTTCAAAATCATGAGTTGAATAACGCTGACTCCGCCAGATTAAATATTAGAGCCTAACACAAAGCGGAGTGGCGACGCACTGGCGCCTACAAACCTAACAGGGATACTTCACGCATTGCGCAACGCGTGAAGTATCCCTGTTAGATTTGTAGGCGCCAATCCGTGTTTCGCGCTGGCTGCTCGTCTGCCACGCCGCAGTGTGCCACGGCGCTTGAAGCAACTATTTCACACCAGAGGTATTGCACAGTATCTTACGAAACTGAAAGCTCTCTAATATATTAGGAATGGCAGGCATCCATCAAAAATACGGGAGCTTTCCTCGCAAAATAAATCAAGATACTACGGCCCAAAAAGAGAGAAGTATTCCAAAAACTCACTAAATCCTAGCACACAGATTCTACTGCCAATTTTTACCAGGGTACTCTCCGTTACTCAGGTACTCTAGGTAAAGGGATTGGATAGGATCTCAAAATCGCATCGGCGAATTCCCTTCGAAATCTGGCATCGGCGCCGTAAACTGTCTATCCCGACAACGCGGGTCATGTCCGTGGAATATCGCGGTGATCTAAAACAAGAGGGATATGCAAATTACTCAATCAGTCAACCAACAGGACCGCGGAGGGGGTGCGGGGGCGTAGCTGTGGGTGGTGGGACCCAATCCTTACTCAAGCGTAGCGACTCGGAGCCGGGGAGACAATTTTCTTATTCTTTTTTCTTTTCCCTCCGAGTCATGCTCCGGTCGTGTCCACGATTCCCTCGGATCTATCATACGAGGATCAGGAGTGCCAACCGCGCTCTTTCGCCAACACCGAGTTCTTTGTCATGTTTGATGCACCTGCGGGACACCCTGAGAGGAAGAAAAGAACTTATATGGGTGGTAATGGTACATACAGTCAGAAAAAGCAACGAAAATTTGGGTTTATATGGGTGCACTGGAAAAACTTTGGTCTTTTTTAAAAGTAAAATGAAACCCTAGTACGATGGTGAAACTGTAGAAAATCGTATCTTCACTGGAAAAAAAAAACACATTGGATGTAGAGTCCAGACTCTTGAAAACATTGACAAGAAGAAGGACTCTTGATTCAATCAGATTTAAGCTTAAATCAAAAGGAAATCCTGAGCAACACGCCCTGAAACCATCGCGCCTTCAATTTTTCAGATGCAACACGGACATCCATCAAGTACGAATAGTTGTATCTCTGCGCCGTCTTCAACGCGCGGCTTCCCTCTCGCCCTATTTCCATGCTGTGTTGGTTCCGTTTGTCTTACACTGGGGGAAAAAAAACACATTGGATCTAGAGTCCAGATTCTTGAAAACATTGACAAGAAAATGGACTCTTGATTCAATCAGATTTAAGCTTAAATCGAAAGGAAATCCGCTCAAATTAAGAGGCTTGGTTCTTGATTTAAGCTTAAATCTGATTGAATCAAGAGTATTTTTTCTTGTCGATGTTTTTAAGAGTCTTGGACTCTAGATCCAATGTGTTTTTTTTCCAGTGAGGAGAACACAAAGTAACCTGAACGCTTGATTATTTTTCGGTTAGTATTTGATGGACCACTAGACAAGGTACGAAGTTAAGCATTCTGATATCTGTTTCCTTACCAAAATTTCACCTAGAGCACGATTTGCGTAACGAAAATGACTAAAATTAACTCCTAGCTAAGATACTTAAAGTTTTCTGACGCGTGAATCCAAACCTCCCGCCCATGAAAAAGCAATGGTCTGCGTGATTCAGATCGCGCACTAAACGTTGCCGCAACAGTCTCTGAGCAGACAGTCTCCCGCCCATGAAAACACATGGTCTACGTAGGTCAAATCGCAAACTAAACATTACCGTGGCAGTCTCTGCGATACGAAAATATGACGATCTCAATCTTGACACTTTGGCTCAGCTAAAGCGAATTGTTTACACTTTGAACAACGAAGGGTGAAAAATGAACAATGTTTGATCGAGAAGCCTGTGACAACCGATGTAGTGCACGATTTGACTTGCGTAGAGCATTGTAATTCTTGTGATCGGGCGGCGATTCAAATTTCCCGTAACCAATGTAAAATTCAAATGTTAGTATCTTAGTCAAAAGTTCACTTCAGTAATTTTTGATGCAAGACTCGTATTCTACGTGCAATTTTGTTAAGAAACATGTATCAGAATGCTTAAATTCCTACCTTGTCTAGTGATCCATCGGTTTGC
>NC_092802.1:5785234-5785379 GCF_918797505.1 Bemisia tabaci
CTCCCACACTTAGGCGAGCTGCCTGGCTGTTTTCTCTCTCTCTCGCACACCCAGGCGAGTGAGGGTAGGGTGCAACCACTCTCAGAAGGTCGCGGTGGAACGTCATGCGCCTGCCTTGCCGGAAAAACAACGCAAGTCCCCCCTG